>NC_080388.1:50126294-50426294 GCF_028751815.1 Salvia miltiorrhiza | reverse complement strand
ACTGAATTCCTAATATTGGATGAGTGTTTGATATCATGACTAATTAATCTTAAATTGTGTTTGGTATCCATATGATTATGTTGGATAAACTTATCAAATACCCATATTATCCTCATATATTTTGTGAAATTCCATGCGTAGCCTCCCCATTATGGCCACCGCCCATTTATCTAAAAAACTGTACTCATTCTTACCACCCACGAAAGGGATACAAACAGTCGGAGCTCCATTTTAGGTCGAGGAGAGGAAGAGCTCGACAGCCTCCATTGCTCCATCTTCAAGCTCAAGTTGTGTTGCCAAAACATGAGTCAAGCAACAACAGGTATTCATTCGAATCCGTACCTTCGTTTCTGTGATTTAACTTCGTCGTCATTCCTTCGAAAAAATGCGATACAGTTGGATTGTGGTTGAGATAATGTTATTTTCTGATTTCATTTTGTGTCGCGGTGTAGTTGAAATCTCATTCTATGCGTGTAGAACAAATGCATATTTTTTAGAGTAATGGAAAAATGTTGAAAATTTATCATACCCTAGGCCATGAAAATCTGATTTTGTAGAGTTTTTGTCACATTGGTGCCGCGACCTGTGTTTACTTTTTCTTTGCTGCAAATCTAATTCATAGTGCAAAAAAGTTCAATAAATTATTCTACGGCAAGACATATTATTGGAGAAGACGAGTGTGAGGTCTAGTTTATATATACGAGAGTGAGGTCATTCCATGGAGATCATCATATGTATGTAGACATGTTTTATTGGTTGTTGAATACTTTTTTACCAACTCATGTTTTGTTGTTAATCCTTTTTATCAACTCACACCAGTAGTGGCTTCATCAAAATTGTTATGATGTAATCTGACTTTTGTTGTTAATCCATGGAGAATACATGTTTTGTTGTTAATCCTTTTTACCAAGAGCAGGTTGCTCGCTCCTACTTCACTCCCCATCATAGTGCAACACGTTGGTGTTGATGTTTGACTTGCAATTTGGTTTTTTAGGCAACAACGGCACAACCCGTTCCAGCAAGAGCAACAAGACGGATCAAAAGCGCCGATGTTGGTCCACTAACGAAGAACATGTGTTGATTGCATCGTTTAAAGAGCTCGTTGCAAATGGTTGGAAATCCGACAACGGATTTCGGGGCGGCTATTTGAATAAGCTTGAGGAGGCCATGAGGAAGGAGTACCCCAACACTGATTTAAAGGGAATGCCCCACATCAACTCCAAAGTGACAACATGGAAGAAGATGTACTATCCACTTTGGAACATTCTCAAGGTTAGCGGAGTTGGCTTCAATGTCAACGGCAAGCATATGATTGACTGCGACGACGAGCAGTGGCGAAACTTTGTGGCTGTAAGTATGGTTAACCCCACTACATTGTACTCATTATTTTACGTTTTCGTGCTTATTTTATAACTACATCTCCATTGTTATCCAGGCTGATAAGAACGTGAGCAATTGCCGTTACAAGAGTTGGCCTTATCTCGAGGATAGAGCAACGGGCGAAGAGGCGGAGGACCTAATGGAGGCGGCGCATGATATGTACCGGAAGATAGACCTCAACCCGCTCAATGATGGTGGCGACTACCACGTCTCCCTCGATGACATATTTGAGAATGACATTACGGGGGACAATGTAAGCCAAACCCGCAATCAAGAAGAAAGCATACCGGTTGAAAGAGAGGCTCCAACATCAAGCAAGAAAAGACGCCGTAGTGGAGGTTTCGATGACAAGTTTTTCGAGGCATTGCATGAGGTTGGGCGGGGCACGGAATCAAGACTTGAGACTATTTCATGTCGAATGGGGTACGACTTTGATGTATCAAAGGCGTGCAAAGAAGTGAATGCCAAGTTGAGTGGAATACTCGGTCTCTCACAAAACGGTAAGTTTGTTGCATGCAATATGCTTGTGGAGAAAACGGAGTACCTTGACATCTTTTCAAGTCCCCCCGAGGATGAGAAGGGTGACTACGTCATGTTCCTCCTTGCTTAGAAGAAGGACAAGTGATTCTATTTGTGTTGCATTTGACATTGGTTGACATTGTTCTTAGTTATTGTTGTTATGGGATTTTGGTGTGTGATATGGGTGTTTACATGGCTGCTCTCAGTTATGGGTTTAAATTGTGGATTTTGGATTTTGGAGTTTGATAAGATTTTATGGGTTTAAATTGTGGAATCATCCCGTGGGCATTAGAGCAATGTTTGAGTGTGATTTGCTTGGTCAAAAATTGCTACTTGTTCCTCTACAGTAACGAAACGATCATTAACCAAACCCCCTGGTCCCGTAAAATAACACAAAGCCTAGCAAAAGTCCTACGGTCCATTCAAAGGTTGGATATACAGTCAACATCGCTAAGACTAATTAAACGGCTTAAATGTTTTTCTTGATCGGGCAATTTACGAATTATCTCATATTTTAGAGGTCCCGACTCACGCCTTATCTTCCCTAGCCTAGTCTTATGATACCACGCAAACAACAACGCCACTTGTATGACATGTATTCGCAATATTTCTTGCAACAATACAAATTACATATCACGCATACGACTGTCTTCCTTCCCAGGCATTTTGTAAATTCAATGGCAGAAATAGACCCTAGTAGCAAATAAAAATTTGGGAATTAAGATAATATAATAACATACAGATACATACACGGCAGTCCAACACAAATCCCCCATCATAGCAAACTGTTCATAAACGCAGCGAGATACACACACAGACCCTAATAAATCATTCATCAATGATCAATATGAATCACGATACAACAGTAATACCAGTAGGGGTGAGCAGAAATCGAACCGACACTGAAAACCGAACCGAACCGAACTGAATTGGTGCGGTTCGGTTCCAATTCTATTGATTCGGTTTTCGGTTCGGTTTTGAAAAGTAAAAACTGAAAATTTTCGGTTTGGTGTCGGTTTTCATTTTTTGGTTCGGTTTTAAACCGAACCGAACCGATACATATTATTATTTTATTATATATAATTATTTTATAATATATAATTATTTTTCTAATTTTTAACCTAAAATTAAGACCCTAATTCACAATTATAATATATAATTATTTATCATGTTTATGTTGTGGGGATTTGACATTTGAAATTTGTGTATTTTACATTATTTTACAATTTTTAATTGGTATTTTTGAAAAAAAAATAAAAAAAAATTACATTGATGGTTTTATCGGTTTGGTTCCGGACCCCCCAATTGGTGCGGTTCGGTTTCAATTTTAACTATTGATTTGGTTTTCAGTTTTGGGTTTTTGGTTCGGTTTTGCACCGAACCGAACCGATGCTCACCCCTAAATACCATACCTCTACAAACACAGCCAATTCAGCAAGTCATGAACCGTCTAAAAACAACAAACAACACATTATGTATCTCGTCGAATCATGCGAGGGCCATTGACATCAATCCTCAACAATGTAGAAACCTTGTTTTATCAAAAACGGGTACAACAGAAAAAACAACAAAAAGAAAACAGAAATTGAAGGGAAATAGTTCACTGATAACAGTGAACAAACTTGAAGTTGTAGGTAACTCACCTCTGGTTTGATGGGGTTGGTGAAGACGTTCCTCTGTTCGTTTTCCTACAGTTTGTGTTCACAAATAAAAAAATATGAATTAACTACAAAAGATCGTAATTACACTTCATACATTTTTCCACAGCATAGTGGATGCTAGGTGAACCCTCACATCATTTTCAAGATCAGTTTCAGCAAACTATAGTACATGATACATGAAGCCTAAAAATTTTTCATTTCAAAAAATGGGTAAATATCAACCCTATTGCATCAAAGCTGGACTCAAGAGCATCAATTTTTCCATTTTATAAGAGGTAATCGTCTCATGCAATTGGTTCGCCAAATCAATATATTAAAAAACAGATTATAGAACGCACTTGTGAAATTAGTAAGTTCCCAAGAATTTACACACACTCGGAAATAATAACGAAAAACTTTGTGAACACTATTAGTTCGCCAATTCAACCATATTGCATGAAAGCTCAAATTTTTCCTTTCAAAAAATGGGTGATGCTCAACCCTATTGCATCAAGGATGAACCCTATTGCATCAATTTTGCCATTTTACAAGAATCGACTGATGAAATTGGTTCGCCAAATTTCGGATACACAAGAGTAAAAATTTCTCACCTGAGGTAGAAGATGAATCTCTTCGCTGCACGTTGCGGTGAGGCCGACGCTCCAAAGATCTGACGTGATGTGGAAGACGACTGTGAGCCCCCAACGTCGCTGTGCCGCCGGTGCTCCAAACAATTGACGCGATGTGGAAGACGACTGTGAGCACACAACGTCGCTGTGCCGTCGACGCTCCAAATTGCCGTTAACAGATGACGCGTTTCCACCGGTGAACTCGTATCGCCCAAATTCGGAGGAGATAAATTTTGAAGAGAGAAGTGACGGATGGAGGCTGTGAGGAATTAGGGCTTCGATTTTGCATCGATATCAGTGAAAAGGGCAGGACAAATTAATCAAGAATCTCAAGACAAAAATTATCGGAGGGGGGTGGGATAATTAGTGTGGGACATTCCCACAAAATAATACAAAGAGGTGGGATAAAATTAGAGTTGACCGTATAAATATAACATAATACCAAACACTACAAAAATCTATATTAATTTAATTTATCCTGAGTATAAACCAATACCAAACGGGCCCTAAAAATATGGAGTAGTATATTCGAGGCTTGGGCCAAGTGCACAACGACATAGCCCTAACTATCGGCTATTCTCGAAGGCCCTAATTTCAGTTCACATAACAAAAGTACAGAATAGAAGAAGAACGACCCTATCTCCTAATTTCAGTTCACAGCCGCCACGCGCAGTCGCCGGCAGCCTTCGTCGCGCCTCCGCCCGACGCCAGCAGCTTCGCCTCGCTGCGCGTCCTTCCCACCGCGACGCGCATCCAGTCGTTTCGCGCGCCTCCGCGCGACCTCGCCGCTCCTCCGCCTTCGCCGCTAGTCAGCATCCTTCCGGCCACCACCTCCGTTCGATACTCCGCAGCAGCAGGTAGGTTTGTTTTCTATAATTTTCTGAATTTGTTCCTTCTCCCTGCGTATTTGAATATTAAATTAAACACGTATGGAAGCAAAATCAATCTTGATTTTTGGTTTATATTTATTTACTGATGGAGGAAGCAAGCGATTAATATTTACTGATTTTGTTCGACCTTGAGCAGCAAGCTGTTAAATTATTTCCTAAAGGTTGGCAGATTACTGTTCTTTTAAGCTCAAATCGAAATTGGGATAATGGCTGCTAAAATTAGGTGATTATATTGTGGTGGTAATCGTGGTAAGGTTTTTAGCTTAATTTGAGGTTTCCATTTGTTGTTTGGTTCAAATGAGCAGGGCATTGGATGGCGGTCATTCCTTGTGGAAGTATGCAGATTGTGCCGTCGGGAGTTCAGCCTCAGTTCGTTTTCAGATCTTCTGCTGTGAATAGAGTGTCGGCGTCTACTAATTGGTATACATTTTCGTTGTCATATTCTGAAAAACATAGGGTTTAACTTATCTAGGGCCATCTTGTATTCGTTGAGTAACTGCAGTTCGCGGTGCTTATGATTTTAAGACGTTTGCACAATCATCTGGTTATTAATGCTTATCTAGATCCATATTTTATTCGTTTAGTAGCTGCAGTTGGTGACGCTCGCACATAAAATTCGGTTCTTGATGCTTTTATTTGTCCGGTGCTGGGGGTAATTTGGTGCTTGTTGATGTCTTTGCACTTTCCTTTTGTCTTTCAGCTAGTACTATGATACATGTTGAGGTTTAGGTTAAGACTAATAAGTAGAATAGGTCATAGTTATGAACTTAACTTATGCTGATATGCAATAATTCTTTGTTGTCGTCTTACTAACATCTTTCTGGCTCCCTCATTTTGATGATTGTGCTTCTCCTTTTCTTTCCCTATGTATGTGCTTTGCAATGTGTGCCCTGTCGCACTATTGGCACGTGTTTGTTTTTTGATGATTGCGCTTCCTTTTTTCCCTCTGTTAACTTGCTGCGCCTTGCACGTGTGCACCCTGTCGTCCCGTGGCTACTAATATGTGTTGTCTTTTTCTCTCTCATTTAGTCACATCTCAAGGAGTCAATATATGTGAATATATTTGGAACATTCTCCGATCTCTTTTGTGCTGATTATATGTTTGGTTATCCATTGTGTGCAGTTTGTCCAAAAGGGCCGCATCGCTAAGTTCAACAATTTTCTCTCATAAACCCTTGGGTGAACTTTTTGGTTCAGCATCATATGTCAAACCATGCCAGAGAGGTGCCCGCCTTGTTGTTCGAGCTGAACGAGTAAGTTGGCAATTGTATTTGGTCTATGTTGTCTATTACAATCAATGTTCTAATGCACATTAATATTAGGCTCTGTTGGAGTTGACTAGTCGGCCCAAGGAGAAACTTAATTCTTACCACACACACCCCTCGCACACCCCCACATTGATCCACATGCTCAGATCCACCATTAATTAAAAAAAGCAAAATGAAGAAAAGTAAAGGAAGAAAACCACACAAAAACTACACATATACCTCTAATGTTATGCTCACACCGATATACCCATGAAAAGATCTATAAAGTAAACTGGTACAGCTGTCCTGCTTCTGGCAATAATTTTCCTTTTCGTAGGAAAAGAAAAAGGGGAACCGTTCACATCTTGTTATGTATTTCCCGTTCACATTTACTCATGAGTGACTTTTCATGCAGGATTACTATTCTGTCCTTGGTGTCTCTAAAAGCGCAAACAAGTCTGAGATCAAAAGTGGTTAGTCTTAGCTTGACTCTTTCTTGTACTCTACTGTTGTGCTTATCTATCAAGGTCATTGCCCAAGCTCCAAGAATGGGTTCTTGTATTCTGCGTCTCAATTAATATTTTTTTTTCACCTTCGCAAAGGACTATGATATTTTTGTTCACATAATGCATATATTTGTCTTACCGAAATGAGTTGATCGACAACCTAATTTAGTCTATTTGCACCGGTGAACATCAACATTTCTTCCATTGATTAGTGTTGCCCAAATAAGTTAATCGACGACTTATTTTAGTCAATTTATGCTGGTGACCGTCAAATTTCTAACTCCTTGCATGCTATTCACTTCTATGTCGACTTCTCATTTTGGAAATCGGCATAAAGATGTTTTCTTTGAACTTTGTGTATCATCATCATCATTGTATTATCCCCTCTATTTAGTAAATGTTTTTGTAACATGTTCCTTCATTAGTTGCAATCCTCTGCATTTAGAATTCTGTGCATGTTGCATGTTTCCTTTTCATTGATATATATATATAGGGAGAGGTTCAAATAAGAACCACTAATAAAATAAGAACGGAGAACCATTTTAAGCCATTCGATCATCAAGATCTACGGTGGATGCATCATCTTGGTGGATGGATGCAGGTGCTGGGTTCGAATCCTGAAGGGAGCAAAAAAATTATTTTTTTCGGATGCATTAAATTTAATAGCGAATGCATTAATTTGTATAGCAAATGCAGTAATTTTATTGGTTCTTATGTTCTCACTATAATTGTGGTTCTCACTATAACCGCACCCTATATATATATATATATATAGGGTTCAATTCTAGTGAGAAGCTGTAAATGAGATTAATGAACTTTTCAATAAATTCTTTGAACTTTTCAATATAACTGACGAACCCACAAATCTATTTAATTTGTTAAAAAAGATGCTATGGCCAAGAATTGAACCCCAGATCAACCGCGAGTTCATAAGAATTTACAGTAAAGTTCATCAAAATATACTAACTTATAAATTCCTTCTCACTTCTCAACACATTTGAGCTTCTCAATAAAACTTTACCCTATATATATATATATATATATATAGATAGATAGATAGGATCGGATGAGAATGTTCAAATGTGGTAAATTGGTGATAAATGAGAATGAATTTAGAATGTAAGATATTTAAATCCTATGGATAATATTGACTTGGAAGGGGGAAGATTTCACTTAGGTTTGATTCGAATCCCAGAGGGGGCCAAATTTCATTGTATTAACTGAATACGGCTATTCATGCATTATAAACAGCTTATTCTCAAATTTATATTGACTTATTCGTTATTCTCATTTCTCATAAATAATAGCTATTCTCGCTGGATCCTAACCTTACACACAAACATATATATATATATATATATATATATATATATATATATAAATATGTATGTATGGAGAAAGGTTCAATTGAGATTTCTAAATATTTGTAGACTTGAGATTACATAAAATAGATGGATGAGATTTTGAGATCTAATCTTTTCATCAATCATAAGAAGTTCTTAAATTGCTCTTACTGTTTCTGTTAAGAGTTTCTTCTTATGATTGACGAAAAGATAAGGATTTGATTTATATCTCATTTGTTTTACTTTCTTCTTCAGCTTACCGAAAGCTTGCTCGGAACTATCATCCAGACGTGAACAAGTAAGTCATGATGCACATGCACCTTATAGTTTTTATTTGCTTTCAACTACTTATTTCTTTTCCTTTGCCTTTCTTTTTTGGGTTTTGGTTTCTAATAGCTTGTGGTTGTTATGACTTCCTATTTGTTATGTTTGAGGTTATCTATAGTGATACGGAACTTTGAAAATTGGAAATATTAGTCTTAAGATATACATCTGAAATGCAGAGAACCTGGAGCGGAAGAAAAGTTTAAGGAGATTAGTAATGCTTACGAGGTAGGAATCGGATCCTTATACAATATATGCACTTAATGTTTTTTGCTTGAGCATTCCATATTGATGAATTTTCTAATATTAAATTCTGCGACAGGTTTTATCAGATGATGAGAAACGTTCCATCTATGACAAGTATGGTGAGGCCGGGCTTAAAGGTGCCGGCATGGGTATGGGGGTAAGTCGTGCTGTCACTTCAGTTCTCAATATTGTTATTTATTGAAGTTATTGAAAATAGATGAATGGTTATTCATAAATTCTAAGAGTACCTAATCAGTCAAATGAAAAGTACATATTGAAGTATAAAATGATATGTGTATATAGTATATAATAAAATATTATAACGATTAAAGTATACATCCTCTAAATACAGCATGAAAATGTAGAGGTACACTAACCACCTCCTGTTGTTCTTGTCGAGGTGCAACTCACCCCCTTACCGTTTGACACGGTTAGTTCGAGGGGGTTATTTGCAACTAAAAGAAAGTTGCTTTATGCTTTTTACGCCCAAGAGAAAAGAAGAGATTAAGTGGAATTTACTACTTGATCTAAACGTTACAACTGTTTTTGTACCTTAGCACTACAGAAATAATGGTGGTATGGTCTTGTTGCTAGTATTTTAACATTTATCTACTTTCAATGGCAGGATTTCAACAATCCATTTGATATATTCGAGTCGTTATTTGAAGGCATGGGTGGCATGGGCGGTATGGGCATGGGAGGAAGGGGATCCCGCAGCCGAGCCACCGAAGGCGAAGACCAGGTCTACAATTTGATCCTCAACTTCAAAGATGCAGTGTTTGGCATCGAGAAGGAGATCGAAATAACTCGTCTCGAGAGCTGCAGCACCTGCGATGGTTCCGGGGCAAAACCGGGAACAAGTGCGTCTAAGTGCACCACGTGCGGAGGTCAAGGGCAAGTGGTAGCATCCACAAGGACGCCACTGGGTGTCTTTCAACAGGTCATGACTTGTTCGACATGTGGTGGAGACGGAGAGATATCGACTCCTTGCAACACATGCGGTGGTGAAGGCCGAGTTAGGAAGTCGAAGCGTATCAGCTTGAAAGTTCCGGCTGGGGTGGACTCCGGAAGCCGTTTGAGGGTGCGCAACGAGGGAAATGCCGGGCGTAGAGGGGGCCCTCCCGGAGATCTTTTCGTCACCATTGACGTCCTCCCCGACCCTGTCCTGAGAAGGGATGACACCAATATTCTTTATACGTGCAAGGTTTCTTACATAGACGCCATCTTAGGGACGACGACAAAGGTACCGACGGTCGATGGAATGGTCGACCTCAAAATTCCGTCGGGCACGCAACCAGGGACGACCTTAGTCATGGCGAAGAAAGGTGTTCCGCTTCTTAACAAGAGGAACATGAGGGGTGACCAGCTCGTTAAAGTTCAAGTCGAGATCCCAAAACGACTGAGTGGCGATGAGAGGAAGCTCATTGAGCAACTCGCCAGCTTAAAGAAGGAGAAGGCTCCTAGTGTGAGGTAAATTATAGTAGTATATGTTTATCATACATTTTAGTAATAGATGCTGTATTTGTAGAATTATAGATATTTATAATCCACATTGCTACCTCAGTGAATCTACATGAGCGCTCAAGAATGCTTGAAATTTTGGGGTTATTTTTGGTGTAGTGATAAACTGCAAGCACAAATGAGAATTTTTGGGGCATATTTTTTTGTTATGCTATTGGAATAATGTAATTCCTACTTTGGATCTCTCTTATTTGCCTAAAAAAAACTCTCATTTCCTTTTACATGAATTGAATAATTTTGTGTTGGAAGTAAGTTCGAGCCCATTTTTGGAGGTTGAAAATGAATTAAATTAATTGAATTTTTACTTGTTGTTTGGTTTGGGTAATAAGTTAATCATTTGTTACCACTTAAAATAGAGGAGAAATAAAAGAATGAAATTCCTTACTAGTGATTCATTTTTATTGTTGAACTAAACACTCAATAAAGTTATAATTCCTTTCTTTTATTTGATTCAATTCTTTTTCCACTCAGTTATAATTCCTTTCTTTTATTTGATTCAATTCTTTTTTCACTCTTTTACTTGAACCAAACAAGCACCTAATAGATTAGGCTAATGTTTGGGAGCAAGATTCGTGTCTTATGAATACTAGTGTACCTCCCGAGCAATGCGCGGGCGAATATAAATAAAAATTATGTTTTGTTTAAGAAATAAATAAAATAAAAATAAAAATATTACACACTTCTCGTATTTTCTAGATATACACCTCCCCATATCACATAATAATTGATTGTATATTTATTTAAGAATATTATATATTAATAGATATTTTACTATATCATCCATATTTTAGAAAAAGAATAATTCCCTTTTCTATTATGTAGAGTAAGATTTAATCATAAATAACTTGAATGAGACTACTGAAAATGTACATATACACTCCTTTTTGTATACAATTTAAGAAAAAAATTATAATAATCAATTAATTGGATGAGAGTTTGAGAAAGTACGTGTACATATTTACAAATAATGAAAAATAAAATAATATATATTAACATAGCATATGTATTTTATATGAAAAGAAAGAAATAACTAAGTATAAAATAAGTATAAAATTAAAATAACAATTGTATTTTGAAATAATATATATTAGTAAATATTTTACCGAGAAAGTACATGTACATAATTGTACAAAATTAATATTTCTTAAAATAAATTATAGATATAGAATATATTATTATTTTATGATAATTAGATAATATGATAATAATATTTTTTTATATAAAATAAATAAAACCACATAATTTGATAATTTAAAATTTTTTATTACTATTTCTAATTTCAAGTAAAATATCATTACTTTATGAAGTAAAACATAATTGTTTACAACTATAAATTACTTAATATATTACAACTTTAAGTTATCATAACTTGCTCATTTTAATCTATCTTTTACATGTTATATATCAAAATGAAGGTTATTTTATGATCTTTCATTCAAGATGTATATTATATGTTTGATTTAGCACACAATTACTTAAAAATAGAAAATCGGGTTCTATCTATAAAATGAGAAAAGAAAAACGGCTTAAAAATAGAAAATTGTGTTATATATATTGAACCAATTTCAATATACATAAAAATCGTGTATATACTTAAAAAAATATACACTCCTTTCATGTGTAAAAATAGAAAATCGTGTATATATTGAACCAATTTGACGGTTTTGCAATATTTCAATGGGATTCACAGTCTTCTTTTTTGAAAAAACGTGTCAACATGATTTAGTTTTTAGTTATTCAATTTTTCCAATTTCAAAATTACCCTTCAAATTAAATTTATTGACATTTACTTTGCTTTTTATATATATAAAGATGCTGACCCTTGTTGGAGTTTCGTCGTCTGCCAATAGGCTGCCGGCGGTGGTCCGGCCTGGGCCGGCCCATTGACCCAATCACAGATATCTCATCGGGCCAAAAATTGGTTAGGCCGTCATTTTTAGAAAGTGGGCTTTTGCGGGTTGTCCTTTGGGCCTACACGTTAATTTTTTGGGCTTGGTGAGTGGACTTGACCTGCGCAAACGGGCCGGTCGTGCATTAAGGGATATGAACAATCTCTTGGAAGAAATATCAATCAACATATGGATTCATCATCTCATCATATATGAATTGCATTGGCTTTAAAACAAACGCCTTTCTTTGCTCTCAAAAGTTGCATTATAATTTATATAGTTTTGGAATATTCAACAAATTTTCCAAAAAGAGTTGTGATATCATCCAGGCTATCCAGCAGTTCACGCCACTTTGCCCTCAATTATCAATTATTTTAATTAAATCAGAAACAGTCGTACATGTAGTGATCTCATTAATTAAACAATTTTTCATGTATATTTGGATTATATTTTCAATCGCTCAAAATATAAATTACACCGTTACTAACTTACTGTGTTTGCTTTGAGGTATAAGGAATGGATAAGCTACATTTATCACTTTATACCTCATTTACTTTGATGTATAAAAAAATTCAAATAGATTGTATAATTTTTCGGGCAACTCTTTATCCCTTGGGCAATGGATAATTTTGTACCTAAAAAAAGGTGATATAATTTTATATCACCTTATAAATAGTGGATAAATATATTATCCTTCAAACCAATAAGATATAAAAAATACGCGCAGTATTGGGTGCGACCATCGCATTGCGACGGGTCGACCCGCGACCCAAACCCGCCCTCCTGACCCGGAACCCTGATCCGCATGGGTTTGACCCATGTTCCTAATTATTACATTTGTTTATAATAATTGTTACTTTTAATAAACATATATATACATTTGTACACATAAATGTATATTTATGTTAATATAAGTAGTTAACATTAATATTGTGAAGAAATATAATATTTTAAAAACATTACCTTTCTTTATAATAATAATAATAATAATAATAATAATAATAATAATTTTTATTATAATAATAATTAATTTTTATTACAATAATAATTACAATTAATATTATATTTTTGAAACATTACATTTCTCCATATCAAATATTACTTTTTATTATAACAATGATTACTTTTAATAAGCACGAATAATTACATTATTATTTGATCAAATAATTATTATCGTACGAAAAAATAATTATTGATATGTATAATGTTTTATATTGAATGAAGGTAAATATTTATATTAACATTAGTATACATTTGTGCGACCAAATGTATATCTTATGCTTATTAAAAGTAAATACTCCTATTAAGGTTTAGTGTTCATATTTAGGGCTTAGCTTACAGGGTTTAGGGTTTAGTTTACATAATTTAGGGTTTAGAATATATAATACTTTATATTAAATGAAGGTAAATACTTATATTTATATAAGTATATATTTGTGCGAACAAATGTATATGTCATGCTTATTAAAAGTAACAATTATTATAAATAAATGTAATAATTTAGGATTCAGGGTTTCGGGTCTGGGCGCCGGCCTGGTCGGGGCTGACCCGTCGCACTGGAGTGCGACCGTCGCACCAGAGACCGACCCTAAAAAATATGGTCTCCATTTTAAATGATAAATTTATACTTTATATATATTATCCATCTATTTAGAGGGATAAAATGCAAACACATCCTTAACATTTTTAGCCCTAAAGGGTTTAATATTTTAATGTAAAACTATAAAGAAAAATATTGCCATTTGAATTATATCACTCATGTCTAAAATCCAATAACACAATGACCATAAGCAATGGCGGACGGAGGTGAGAGGCAAGGGGCTTCAACACCCGACAAGCATTTTCTTAAAAAATTCTTTGTCACTAGCTAACAGGTTGGGATTTGACCGTTTGAGTAATTACAGAGGAAATGAGGAAATATTATTAAGAGTAAAATTTTGAAGTAGTCAAAATGAAGCATAAAACACAATTTATGGCCACACATTGAAAAAACACAAATTTTGGCCATTTTTATTGATTTGGACGTTTTTACCCTTAATGAGGCGGACCGGGTAGGATCAGGCACGCGGGTCGCGTGCCGGGTCGGGTTAGGCACTTATGGCACTAATAGTGCCATAAGTGCCATCGGAAATCCAAAATAAAACCAAGTAAAATAGTCATCTTGGCACTTATGGCACTAACAGGCATAGGTCAACTAAATGGTATTCCTGTAGCAATTGGGGTTATGGATTTTCAGTTTATGGGGGGTAGTATGGGATCCGTAGTCGGGGAGAAAATCACCCGCTTGATTGAGTACGCTACCAATCAATTTCTACCTCTTATTATAGTGTGCGCTTCGGGGGGAGCGCGCATGCAAGAAGGGAGTTTGAGCCTAATGCAAATGGCTAAAATATCGTCTGCTTTATATGATTATCAATCAAATAAAAAGTTATTGTATGTATCAATCCTTACATCTCCTACTACTGGTGGGGTAACAACCAGTTTTGGTATGTTGGGAGATATTATTATTGCCGAACCAAACTCCTACATTGCATTTGCGGGTAAAAGAGTGCCATAAGTGCCAACGGAAATTCAAAATAAAACCAAGTAAAATGATCATTTGGGCACTTATGGCACTAATAGTGTCATAAGTGCCATACGTGCAGCACAAATACAGAAACAACATCATTTAAACCCTAAATGGATAATCTAAACCCTAAATGGAACATCTAAACCCCAAATGGATAATCTAAACCCTAAATGAAATATCTAAACCCTAGGGGGAAGTGTGCACTTATGGCACTAATAGTGCCATAAGTTCCATACGTGCAGCACATATCAGATCAGATCAGATCAGATCAGATCTGTCGATGGCTGAAATCGAAGGAGGCGAAGATCAGATCTGCCGATGGAGGAGGCGTCGCAACGATCAGATCAGATCCACTGCCGCCGCCTCATCAGATCAGACCTTATCAGTTCAGATCTGCCTTCGCCGCCGCCTCATCCTTCGCCACTTGACCGACCTCCTCCACGCCGCCGATTTCAGAGGACCGGATCTCCTCCACCGCCGCCGCCTCATCCTCTACTCCGACGAAGTCTGCCCAAGCCGCGAGAGCTCCGACAAATTCTTCAAGCTCGGCGCCGCTGGAGAGAGAGAGAGGGAGATGAGAAAGAGAGAGGAGAGAACGGCAGCCGAGATGAGAAAGAGAGAGGAGAGAGAGAGAAGGGTAGAATAGCCATGACATACAAAAAATGGCCAAAATTTATGTTTTTTCAAATGGTGGACAAAATTTGATGTTGTATGTTGAATAGGCCCATTTGACCCTATTATCTCTATTATTAATTTACTTAGAAAAAAAATTAATGTTGCAAGGTGTAATTAAGAAACTTTTAATTTATGGGAGGTTATGTTAACTACAAGAAATATTGTCGGACTCTGACAGAATTACCGACGGACCGCTTTACGTCGACGAATACCGACGCCCACACCGATGAAAATCTATAATTTCACGTCCTGACAGGCTGACACTATTACTTACAGATTTTTCAATGGAACTAGCCGCAAGATTCTCCAACCATATTACTGATGGGATTGCCGACAGATCGGTTTCCGTCGGTGAATAGAGCCAAAAAATTTATATAAATTAATTTACCGACAGCCTTGTGTCCACGTTATCCCAAACTGTATATAAATGAAACATGCGAGTTTGTTTGATAGTATGATATTTCAATACTTCCTCATTTCACGAAACATTTTTCTATTTTTTTATTTTCGTCCGTCCACGAAATATTTTACTAGTCAATTTTTAAAATAATTTAACTAACTATTACTCTTAAAATTCTCATATATTTATACTCATTGTCACTAATAAATCCATCGCTTTTGAAAATAATATATATATTTTTTTAATTTGTGAGACCCTTTCTTCACTCACGAAATATATAATTAGCTTTTTTAAAAATTTGTGTCATCTCTACTTAGAAAGAGATGTTTCATGGAAGGGAGGAGTATCAAATATAAAGTAGTATCATATTTTTATGAGGTGGTCTAGGTACACTTGGGTGTACCGTACATCCGAGTTGACTCGTACCCAAATCCTAACCCGCATCTTGATCCAAACCCACATCCTGATTCAAATCGTGTTAATTACACTATTCGGTTATACAAATGACACTGTCTATAATTGACACCATTCTGTTGTACAAATTAATGACACTGCATATAAATGACACTATAATATTGTAAATAACACTGTGTATAATTTATACTATTCAGAAATATAAATTACACTATAAAATTGTAAATGACACTATAATATTTTAAATAACACTATAATATTAAAAATGACACTATAACATTTTAAAACGTTACATTGTCATTTATATAATTGAATTGTGTTAATTATAAGTAGTGTCATATATATAACTGAATAGTATCATTTACACGATTTGGGTCAGGATCTAGGTACGGGTCAATTCGAGTGTACGATACATCCAGGTGTACAAGAGCTTTCGTGTATTTTTATAGGGTTGATTGCTAAAAAATCACGTTTGATCTCATTTTGACATCACTTAATTTGAAAACGTTACAATGATGACTTCACATCCTTTAGCAATTCTAACATTCTCAATTTTATCAACGGAATTCGTCCATGAAACAACGCCGTTTCATCGTTGAAATAGTATTGTTTCGGCGCTGAAAAATTTGGAATTTATATTGCTACAAAATCACATTATTGAAACGTTTAAAAAAATAGCCAAAATGGCGAAACACATTATTTATTTGGAATTACTAGTACAACTTTATACATAACATGCATGTTCTAATAAAATAAAATAGGATAATAGATAAAAAAAAAAAAAAAAAAAAGTTCGAGAAGGGTAAAATGAATGTATACATGAACATATACAAATATTTCCTGATATGAAAATAATTTAAACCAGAAGTAGTGAAAAAGAAAGATTTTTGACGAGTTCCATGATGTCTCTAAATTTTGTTTATAAAAATTAATTTTTGAAGATTAATGTGGCCCATGTTACGATATATATATCGTTTATGAATTGTATGTATAGGTTAAAAAATATGTATTTGTATTAAGGAGAAGAATACGTGCATGCATTGAAAGAGAAATGAGAAGAAGCAGAAGTTGTTATTTGTGAAAAAGAGGAGAATCATTTTTTTCCTAATTGTGTTACATCAAGGTTTAGTATATTCTATTCTTTCGACATTCCTATGAAGTTTTCCTTTGGATAAATTATTCATATATATTATGTATAAACATAATAGGATATTATTTAGTAAATTATCATTAACTGAACATATTTTGATATTTATAGTTTTGATCGATTTTTATGCAAAGAATTTTAAATATCAAATTTCAAATTTTAAAATAAATCACCTTTCTTAATAGTTAAAGATTATTTCTTTATATAGATTAAATTAATTATAATATATTTAACTAATTACAACCACTTAATATACATTGATTTATTTTTGAATATATTGACTTGATTTTATTTAAATAGTGAAATATATTGTGTCTTAAGAAAACTTCCTATAATAAAAATAAGGGTTAATAGTCTTTTATATCCCGAACTTTCAGTATTTTTCATAATATGTCCCGAACTTTCATTTTCTCCTAAAAAACTCTGAACTTTTAATTTTTTTTCACAAAATGTCCCACTATACAAAATTTGATGACGAAAAGATGATAAAAAAACTACAAACTTTCAGCGTTTTCCAACAATGGTGGCTCCTAATATGGTTTTCCAACAATGACAGTCCCCAAAATATTTCTTTAGACGAGATAATTCATCATTTTGTCACCGAATTTTGTATAGCGGGATATTTTATGGAAAAAACTGAAAGTTCGGGGTTTTTTAGGAGAAAATGAAAGCTTGGGACATTTTGTGAAAAACACTGAAAGTTCGGGACATAAAATAATAATAATAATAATAATAATAATAATAATAATAATAATAATAATAATAATAATAATAATAATAATAATAATAATAATAATAATAATAATAATAATAATAATAATAATAATAATAATAATAATAAGAAGAAGAAGAAGAAGAAGAAGAAGAACAAACATTTTCAAATTTTTTTAAAACAAATATATAAAAGGATAATTATTACTCCCTCCGTGCACGATAAGTGTGATATTTTTGTCATTTCCGTCCGTCCATAATAAGTATGGTCTTCTACTTTAGGACACATACCTTTTATCTCATTCACACACAATATTTACAAAAAGTTTATCTCACACACCATTAATTAATTAACCAACAAGTCAAGTTTTGTGGGATACTTTCTCTATTATATAGTATACACATCTCACACTATTTTCTTAAAAATCCGTACCCTCTCATCCATACCACACTTATCGTGGACAACATGAGTATTAAATATTTTCATTTTTCATTATTAACAAATACTGTTATTTATTATCAACAAATACTTACATCCATTATTAAAAAATAGTTAAATATTCATTATTTTCGTTTTTATTAAAAATATCACGGATCAATATCAACATGTATTTTTTTTATAAAATAACATTTAGAAAAGGGATGGTATAATTTTGTTTGAGGCATTTACTTTTTAGGATTAGCTTTAATAGATAAAAATGATAAGATCAATATCTTGTTTGCTCAAATTTTGATAGTATATCTCAAGGACGCCCTTGATTAATCATGTATACTATTTAAACTAATTTTGCTTGATTCGTATCTCTTTAAAAAGATGGGATCGAAGAAATTCTACTCTTCAAAATAAAAATATTTAATCATGTATCTTATAAATCTGTGCAAAGTAAACGCCTCATTATCCAACTAATATTTGTATATGCCAAACAAAGAGAACATCCACGTTTGAGTTTCTTTCAACTTTTCAAGCAAAAGGAATCTCGACCTAAACGGGCCGAGGTGCGCCTCCTCCCTCACTCGGCACTGGTACGGGGCTCACGCACCCGCTTCTCTAAGTGTTTCCTATGCATATATTTTACATTTACACATTTTTTTTAATCTTCGTGTTAAAAAAAATTGTATCATTATGAATCGAACACAGAGTATATATATATTTAATGTGAACTTAAAAATCCGAGTCTCCCTCAGCATCACATAGGTGAGTAGTAGGATAGTTCGTAGATATTTCTTTGGCACATGGATGGATGGTACTGCCTACCAACTCCAAGATTCAAAGCCCCTTTAGGCTTTAGCCCATTCCTAGATTCAACATTTATGGGGCAAATGCAGTTGATGGCGCTGGATTTCAATGGCCTACATAACCTAAATATTTGCAAACTTAAAATCTCAATTTAATTAATTAATGCATGCAAGCTAAGGTACGTACGGAATTGTCCTTTCCTTCCCCACGAGTTCATACTGCCGCCCCAATTAAACGTACGTTGTTTCTCACCACATTCCTTTTTCACCCTAATCAACAATCGATTTATTTATTTGCGTATCATTCAAGAGATTCTTGCACGATCCAATAAATTTTAATTTGGAGATTACAGTAGAAGAGTTGTTGACAGATTACAGAAAACTTCGAGATTTATTATGACTTTAAATTGTCTGCCTCCCAAAAAAGTTTTTGTTACGGACTCTATTTTTTAAATTTTAAATGGGGGGTTTTGCATAGCGATTCGCACAAAGTACTTGTAAATTATAATTTGACGAATTTTCAAAAATAACAAGGAAGAAAATGTGCTTGGTGGGGGCTTAACACCCTCTCTCCTCGCGCTATCCTTATTCCTAACAACTTTAGCATCAAATTAATTCAGGAGCGTTTACTTTGTATGATTAATTATATATATGATTGATTATTTTTATCCTCAAGAGTAGGATATCTCCAATCTCACCTTTTCTATGGGATAAGAATCAAGAAAAATTAGTCTGAATGATAAAAATAATCAAGGGTCTTGGGATTAACCTTATTATTTTTATCTTATTAGTCTGAATGATAAAAATGTGTCTGAATGATAAAAATAATTCAAAGTAACCAAAGGATTAACCTTATTATTTTTATCTATCGAAGCTAATCCTCCAATGTAAACGCTCCCTCAATGTATTAGGTTTATTTTGTACCGAAGAAATTAAATCGTAGAAACTAATATCTCAAGACTGTAAGTGGTGAAAATGGTTTAGTCGATCCATGCATTTTTCACATAAGAAGAAGAGAATGTAATCCATTAATTATATAAAGAGAAACATATTAGAGGTACGTACCACAACAATTCTCTATCTTAAGTGGCATCTCCTCCATCCATTACTTTTAACTATATAAAATATCTTATCCCACATTGAATTTACATAATACTTCATGAATTAATTCATAATCTAAATAAAAAAGCCCAACCCCAATTCATACATCAGTATATCATCATTCCTATATTGATGTTCTATTAAGCTTAATGGAAAAATCTAGGTAAATAGATACTTATAACATGCATCCTCAAATAAATTATTTTTCATATTTTTTGTAATAACAATAGTTTCTCATATTGAAAATCACAATTTAAAATCTATTTAAAATTGTTATTAAATCTCAACATCTGCATACCTAAAATAAAATTATAGATGTATTTAATATAATTAGATTTTTCAATCAAATTTGGTCTTATAAAATAAATAAAAGGATCCTTATTGATATAAGTACTTAAAATAAATAGCTTCTTTAATTTAGTTTTTGACCATGAAAATAATTTCAATTAAATCATCACTCCCACATTGATCACTTATTTATTTTATAAAACTAAATTAAATAGGGTTAATTGCTTATAAATTCATAACGTTTTCTCAAAATTGGTTTTTGCTCATAATTTTAAAAATCTACTTTTAAATACATAACCTTTCATTTTTGTCCGATCACCGGTTTTTTCTTACACCGACGCCGAAAATGATACGGTGGCAGCCAGAATTGATGTGGCTGCAATCGGAAATTGACACCTAAGCTATTTTTGACATGTGGAATTAAATATATATATATACAAAAATTCCCCTTCTTCCCCCACCCCCAAACCCTAATTCTCTTCCCCCTTGCCGCCGGCACCGCCCCCTGCTGCCACCACCATCGGTGCCCACGACTGAGCTTGGATCTGGAGAGCTAGATCTCTGACCCGCGGTCGCCACCCACCGACGCTGCCTTCCCTGCCGCCACCACACGTCGGCACCGCCCCACACCGTTCTCACCATATTCACAAGTACAGACGGCGGCGCACAAAGGGCGGGCGACAATGACGGCTAAGAACTGCTGTTGTTAGCCGAAATTGAGCAGGAGAGAGGGAGGCACGCCGGCGGTGCACTGCCGTCTGACTAAGAATGAGGGTAGCACGACAGTGGCGAGGAGTCGTTTTTGTCGTCGGATTTCAATTGGAGAAAGAAAGGTGGATTTTGGTGTTTAGGGTTTTCGGGAGAGAGAAAGAGATGGGGTTGAGGGAGAGGACGATGGCGGCGGCACTGCTGGTGCGACCGCCGGAGTTCTGAAGTGAGGCGGCGAGCGCGTGTGTGCTTTCTGTGCTGGTGTGCGTGCGTCCTCTGAGTGTGAGAAATAGAGATAGGGTGAGGGGCGTAGGACGAGACGGCAGTGGAAGCCGGGCGTTGTAGGTCGGCCTGAAATTGACGGCAATCGGTGGTGGTGGCGGTGGCAGGGGGCGGTGGCGGGTGGGGTGGAAGGGAATTAGGGTTTGGGAGTGGGGGAGGTTGGGGAAGATGATGATGTGGATTGTTTTTTTCCTTTTTTTAAAAAGTTTTTTTCCACATGTCGAAAATAGCATAGGTGTCAATTTTCGGCTGCCACCGCATCAATTCCAGCTACCACCATGTCGTCATTTCCGGCGCCGGCGTAAAAAAAATCGGTGACCGGACAAAAACGAGACAAAAATGAAAGGTTATGTATTTAAAAGTAGATTTTTTAAATTAAGAGCAAAAACCAATTCTAAGAAAACGTTATGAATTTACATGCAATTAACCCAATTAAATAAAATGATAACTTTGAGATGTATTTAGAATAAATAAGCTATTCAATTTGATTTAGTCATGAAAAATAATTACAAATAAATTACCGCATTAATATAATACATTATCATATGAATTAATATTAAACATTATATTTCAAAATTCAAATAAAATAAATTATTAAACTTTATCATTTGAAAATCTAAATAAAAGGATACTTAACTTCAAAATAATAAAAATAAAAGGAGTGAATGATATTTAGATGTATTAGAAATAAATAGATTCTTATTTTTTAAAAATTAATTGATATTATTAACCAATTATTGTTTTAAGTTTTATTTAATTATTTACACATTTTATATTAATATAAACAAATTAGGGAAATTAGTGGTATTATTATATGGGTTTAGAGCGAGAACGAGTATCAAAATCATCACATATATAATAAGAAAATGAAATAGTCCTATGTGGCATCTCCTGTTGGGAACCTTGTGGAATATCATAATCCTTGTTTTGATGATACCAAAATTCATAGGTTGTATTTGTAACAGACTAGAATTGTTTAGAACTCAAGTGTTAGAGTTCGGTTCTAGTTTAGCTTGCGGTGTTGAAGACTGAAGAACGAAGGACTGAAGACTGCAGATACCAACTGAAGTATCAGTTGAAGAATCAGTTAGGAACTGATTACTTAATGCGCGCAATGGACTGATACTAAAGTCAAGTATCAGTTGAACATTCCTCCTCGGACTGATCTTCCAACGTTCAGAGGAAGCCACGTACTCACAAAGTACAGCCGCATTAAATGCAGAGATCTCGTGATCTTATCTCTGCAGAGGTCATTCCTATCTGGTGGTTACTTTTCAGAGACGTCACATCTCCTGTCCATCAAGAGAGCCGTTTCCACTGACAAACATGGTTTTCGTACCTCAATATCGCATGAATTGTTGTCATTTTCCCCCATGAATTGATTGCTAATATGTGTTTGTATCCCAATTTTGAGTTTTGTTGAGTTTTAATTCCTTGGTGTAGTTTTGGAGTGATTTCAGGGAAAATCAAGAATTAATTGGAGGATTTTGAAGACATGAGATCGAAGTACGTCTCGAGAGGAATCCGTGAGCGCAAACGGCGACCAAATCCGAGTCCGGACGAGGGAGAACGGAGCAAAACGAGCGGCCTGCGCAATACGCCCAGTAGCCCGCGGTCACCACCCGCGGCCGCGGGGTGGGACCGCGGGTCAGCTGTTCCCGACTCAGGAGACACCCGCGGTCACCACCCGCGGCCGCGGGGCGGGACCGCGGGTCCCCTGAGCATCCCCCACGTTTGAAGGCCGCGGACGCGGGCTGTGACCGCGGGAAAAGGGCGGGGCTCCCCCAAATGGACCCCAAACGCGTTTTTAACCCCTTTCTCCCCCTTTTCCTCACATTATTCATCATCCCCAACATCACACACCCACTCCATCTTCCCCAATTCTCTCCAATTCCAAACCCTAGCCTCCATTCTCTACCATTTTTCCTCTCTTCCACACACAAAAACAACACCAAAATCAAATAAAGAAGGGGAAGACTTGGAAAGGAGCTCATCAAGACTACATGATTGAAGATCAAGATTATAGGATTTGTCTATGAATCTCTATCTCTCTATATCTTTATTTATGTTTTCTTATGACTTGAGATTTGCTTTTATTATGAATATGCTTGGCTAAAATCTCTTATCTTAGGGATTGGATTAGATGGATTTGTAATGGATTGATTTCTTTGTTTAATATTTATATCTTGATTGTGCTTATTGTTATCTTTTCAAGTCCTAGATTTATCTCTTGTATGATTGGTTGGCCACCTTTTGTGCATTTCTAATTTGTGATTTGAATCGGGAGAGGATAATTACAATAGATTAGGAGTTTGATACATATCATCTCAATAAACCGGGAGGTTGAGAGGTGGGTGAGGGCTTGTTGATCTTTTGTGCTCTTGGGAGTTATAGGTTAGAAATTGACCGGGGACGGCAATTATGACCCGTAATCTACTGTTTTAGTCGTCCGGGAGGGGGCTAAAACTAGTGGGGAGATCGCCCTAGATAAGTAGGCCATATCAAGATTAATATTGCTTTAGATTGAAGTTCATTACGATCCATCGAAATCTAGTCCCTAGGATAACTTTCTTTCGAGTCATTCCCCAATTTATTAACTAAGTTTATGTTATTGTTATTTACTTTGCTTGCTTTAATTTAGCTTTGTTTTAACCTTCAATACCTCTTCATCTTTGGTTGTCTAAATAGATTGAAAACAACTTATTAATAGTATTTAGAAGTTTGAATTCACCAATCCTTGTGGGATACGACCTTGCTTCCACTTATTGCAACTACACTGTATACTTGCGGCGTGGTGAAAATATTAGCGAACAAGTTTTTGGCGCCGTTGCCGGGGATTGGTTGAGTTTTTACTTTTGATATTGTGAAAAGTTGTTTTTATCTAATTTAGATATTATTTTTATGTTTGTTTATTTATATGTTTATTTGTTTTTGTTAGAGAAAATTGCTCCACAACCGTAAAAGCGGCACCAAAAATGGATGATGGAAGGAATGAGTTGGTTGAGCAACTCCAACTACAATTGGCGTTGATGCAACTTAAGTTGCGTGTTTTGGAAGCCAAAAGAAATTGTAGGCAACCAATGATCCAAAAAGCCTTCCAACCAACACCTTCCTATGGTGACTTTTATGACATGGGGTGCAATGCCATGGAGTGGCAATCACCATTGGAGTATGAGGACCATTTCAATAGTTGGAATTATGAAAATTCTTATTCCACTCAAGAAGGCTTCCAAGGGGGAAATCGATACTATCAAGTGGAGAAATCGAATTCGAAAGACGATCTCCTACAATGCTTCTTAACTACACAAGCTTGGATAGAAAAAAGTCTAGCAAAATCGGAGGTTATGCTAGAGGAGCAAAGAAGGTCTTTGGCTACCACTATGGAAAATCAAAAGCGAATTGATGATTTGTGCATGGCCATTAGCCTACAAAATGGAACCTTGTATGAGGAACCAATGCCAATGCTAAGTGAAGAGCCTCAAGAAGTTGAAGAAGAGTATGAAGAAGATGAGGATCAATTCTCCAAACCCCTTGAAGTCGAGAGCCCAACTTTTCCAACACAACCTCTACAATTCCAAAAGGATGAAGATTTCACAAGTTTTAAAGAATGCAAAGTCAAAAATTTTGTCGATCCTTACCTCAACACGGGCGATTCTATGAAGGCTTGCTTCTTTCACTTTTATTTATCTTCATCTTTTGATTTTCACTTTGATTTGTCTAATAAGGAATTGTTTGAGTGTGGTGGTACTCTAGATGGTGAACGAGATTATCATGACGCCCGGGATGTCTCAAGAATTGCAAAGCCACCATATTTTTGGGTCGCGGTGGATGGAGCATGCAAATTTGATGAGAAATGGCCACCGCCTAAGCCTCCACCTCGTTTGTGAGTACGAGACAAGTAACCATTTTCTCCTTCATCCAAACTTATTTCTCCTTTGTGTGAAATAAGTTTGGGGGGAGGGTGAAGATGGGTTACTTATCTCGTTTATCCGTTGTTTATTTATTTAGTTAGTTTAGTTTTTGAATAATGAGATTTTGTCTCTGTTTTTGAGCTTTTCCTTGTCTTTTGTTTTTGAGCTTGATTGTTGAAAAACATGAGTTGGATGAAATGTGTGTTGGGCTTATGATATGAATGTTGCTTTTGAAAAGAAATTGTGTGTATCACTTGTGGATTATGCATGAAAAGTTTGAACTTGTGACAAGTGAGTTAAATGTTTTGCCTCCAAGAACTTGATAATGAGCTTGTAAGATTTGAGCCATTGATTGTCATATTATCACAATCTCATTTTGTTCTTGAGTGTAAATCGATTGAGCATGTATGTTGGTCTCTAGAACTTGCCATGAGTCCTCTCTTGAAAATAAAAGTAGATGTGTTGTTAATATTGAAGTGATTTAAGGCCATCTTTGTTAGCCACTTGACCCCAATTGTGCCAAATTCTCATATGATCCTAGTTTACCCCTTTTGTGCCTTGTAGCCTTTCTTTGAATGAACCAATGATAAAGGGGTAGAACTTAGAGTGTTAGTGGTTGCTTTGATGAAGAAAAAAGTTTGGGAAATGATTGAAATTGCTTATCAAGCTTTGATTGTGTGAAAATCACTAATCCCCTATGAGCTCAAAAAGAAAAAGAAATGAAAATGAATGTGAATAAAAGAGCATAAAGGGGAGTGATTTGCCTTTTGAATCATAGCCATGATAGATATCACTAAGGATGAAAAGATGAAATGTAGGGATTTTGGTTTTTGATTGATAAGAGAAATGGTGAAGTTGATTTGTTCATTGTGATTGATGGATTGTGGGATGAGTCACTTTGCCTAAAAAAACTACTCACCTTACCAAAGAGCCCTCATTACAACCCAATGAAAGCCCTTTTTGATCTCTATTTATAACACATTGAAGCATAGAGAGTTAGGACAAATGGCAAGCCTATGGTAGATTGCATGCATTGTTTCGAATTGAGTGTAAACACGTCCATTCTAAACACTTGAGAGTCGAGTGCATCATTGAAACATTCACCTTGTGAGGATTCAAGCTTGGAGGCTATAATGTTGAACTTACTATCACTTGTGACTTCTTGAAATGCATATCTACTTGTGATACACTAGTGAAATATTTTGAAAAAAATTTGAAGCCCTTGAAATGACACCAATTCATTCTCACATGTTTGTTATCTTTTATTTCTCTTCTCTTTGTTGTTTGGGGACAAACAACGCTTTAAGTTTGGGGGGGTTGACAAACATGGTTTTCGTACCTCAATATCGCATGAATTGTTGTCATTTTCCCCCATGAATTGATTGCTAATATGTGTTTGTATCCCAATTTTGAGTTTTGTTGAGTTTTAATTCCTTGGTGTAGTTTTGGAGTGATTTCAGGGAAAATCAAGAATTAATTGGAGGATTTTGAAGACATGAGATCGAAGTACGTCTCGAGAGGAATCCGTGAGCGCAAACGGCGACCAAATCCGAGTCCGGACGAGGGAGAACGGAGCAAAACGAGCGGCCTGCGCAATACGCCCAGTAGCCCGCGGTCACCACCCGCGGCCGCGGGGTGGGACCGCGGGTCAGCTGTTCCCGACTCAGGAGACACCCGCGGTCACCACCCGCGGCCGCGGGGCGGGACCGCGGGTCCCCTGAGCATCCCCCACGTTTGAAGGCCGCGGACGCGGGCTGTGACCGCGGGAAAAGGGCGGGGCTCCCCCAAATGGACCCCAAACGCGTTTTTAACCCCTTTCTCCCCCTTTTCCTCACATTATTCATCATCCCCAACATCACACACCCACTCCATCTTCCCCAATTCTCTCCAATTCCAAACCCTAGCCTCCATTCTCTACCATTTTTCCTCTCTTCCACACACAAAAACAACACCAAAATCAAATAAAGAAGGGGAAGACTTGGAAAGGAGCTCATCAAGACTACATGATTGAAGATCAAGATTATAGGATTTGTCTATGAATCTCTATCTCTCTATATCTTTATTTATGTTTTCTTATGACTTGAGATTTGCTTTTATTATGAATATGCTTGGCTAAAATCTCTTATCTTAGGGATTGGATTAGATGGATTTGTAATGGATTGATTTCTTTGTTTAATATTTATATCTTGATTGTGCTTATTGTTATCTTTTCAAGTCCTAGATTTATCTCTTGTATGATTGGTTGGCCACCTTTTGTGCATTTCTAATTTGTGATTTGAATCGGGAGAGGATAATTACAATAGATTAGGAGTTTGATACATATCATCTCAATAAACCGGGAGGTTGAGAGGTGGGTGAGGGCTTGTTGATCTTTTGTGCTCTTGGGAGTTATAGGTTAGAAATTGACCGGGGACGGCAATTATGACCCGTAATCTACTGTTTTAGTCGTCCGGGAGGGGGCTAAAACTAGTGGGGAGATCGCCCTAGATAAGTAGGCCATATCAAGATTAATATTGCTTTAGATTGAAGTTCATTACGATCCATCGAAATCTAGTCCCTAGGATAACTTTCTTTCGAGTCATTCCCCAATTTATTAACTAAGTTTATGTTATTGTTATTTACTTTGCTTGCTTTAATTTAGCTTTGTTTTAACCTTCAATACCTCTTCATCTTTGGTTGTCTAAATAGATTGAAAACAACTTATTAATAGTATTTAGAAGTTTGAATTCACCAATCCTTGTGGGATACGACCTTGCTTCCACTTATTGCAACTACACCGTATACTTGCGGCGTGGTGAAAATATTAGCGAACAAGTTTTTGGCGCCGTTGCCGGGGATTGGTTGAGTTTTTACTTTTGATATTGTGAAAAGTTGTTTTTATCTAATTTAGATATTATTTTTATGTTTGTTTATTTATATGTTTATTTGTTTTTGTTAGAGAAAATTGCTCCACAACCGTAAAAGCGGCACCAAAAATGGATGATGGAAGGAATGAGTTGGTTGAGCAACTCCAACTACAATTGGCGTTGATGCAACTTAAGTTGCGTGTTTTGGAAGCCAAAAGAAATTGTAGGCAACCAATGATCCAAAAAGCCTTCCAACCAACACCTTCCTATGGTGACTTTTATGACATGGGGTGCAATGCCATGGAGTGGCAATCACCATTGGAGTATGAGGACCATTTCAATAGTTGGAATTATGAAAATTCTTATTCCACTCAAGAAGGCTTCCAAGGGGGAAATCGATACTATCAAGTGGAGAAATCGAATTCGAAAGACGATCTCCTACAATGCTTCTTAACTACACAAGCTTGGATAGAAAAAAGTCTAGCAAAATCGGAGGTTATGCTAGAGGAGCAAAGAAGGTCTTTGGCTACCACTATGGAAAATCAAAAGCGAATTGATGATTTGTGCATGGCCATTAGCCTACAAAATGGAACCTTGTATGAGGAACCAATGCCAATGCTAAGTGAAGAGCCTCAAGAAGTTGAAGAAGAGTATGAAGAAGATGAGGATCAATTCTCCAAACCCCTTGAAGTCGAGAGCCCAACTTTTCCAACACAACCTCTACAATTCCAAAAGGATGAAGATTTCACAAGTTTTAAAGAATGCAAAGTCAAAAATTTTGTCGATCCTTACCTCAACACGGGCGATTCTATGAAGGCTTGCTTCTTTCACTTTTATTTATCTTCATCTTTTGATTTTCACTTTGATTTGTCTAATAAGGAATTGTTTGAGTGTGGTGGTACTCTAGATGGTGAACGAGATTATCATGACGCCCGGGATGTCTCAAGAATTGCAAAGCCACCATATTTTTGGGTCGCGGTGGATGGAGCATGCAAATTTGATGAGAAATGGCCACCGCCTAAGCCTCCACCTCGTTTGTGAGTACGAGACAAGTAACCATTTTCTCCTTCATCCAAACTTATTTCTCCTTTGTGTGAAATAAGTTTGGGGGGAGGGTGAAGATGGGTTACTTATCTCGTTTATCCGTTGTTTATTTATTTAGTTAGTTTAGTTTTTGAATAATGAGATTTTGTCTCTGTTTTTGAGCTTTTCCTTGTCTTTTGTTTTTGAGCTTGATTGTTGAAAAACATGAGTTGGATGAAATGTGTGTTGGGCTTATGATATGAATGTTGCTTTTGAAAAGAAATTGTGTGTATCACTTGTGGATTATGCATGAAAAGTTTGAACTTGTGACAAGTGAGTTAAATGTTTTGCCTCCAAGAACTTGATAATGAGCTTGTAAGATTTGAGCCATTGATTGTCATATTATCACAATCTCATTTTGTTCTTGAGTGTAAATCGATTGAGCATGTATGTTGGTCTCTAGAACTTGCCATGAGTCCTCTCTTGAAAATAAAAGTAGATGTGTTGTTAATATTGAAGTGATTTAAGGCCATCTTTGTTAGCCACTTGACCCCAATTGTGCCAAATTCTCATATGATCCTAGTTTACCCCTTTTGTGCCTTGTAGCCTTTCTTTGAATGAACCAATGATAAAGGGGTAGAACTTAGAGTGTTAGTGGTTGCTTTGATGAAGAAAAAAGTTTGGGAAATGATTGAAATTGCTTATCAAGCTTTGATTGTGTGAAAATCACTAATCCCCTATGAGCTCAAAAAGAAAAAGAAATGAAAATGAATGTGAATAAAAGAGCATAAAGGGGAGTGATTTGCCTTTTGAATCATAGCCATGATAGATATCACTAAGGATGAAAAGATGAAATGTAGGGATTTTGGTTTTTGATTGATAAGAGAAATGGTGAAGTTGATTTGTTCATTGTGATTGATGGATTGTGGGATGAGTCACTTTGCCTAAAAAAACTACTCACCTTACCAAAGAGCCCTCATTACAACCCAATGAAAGCCCTTTTTGATCTCTATTTATAACACATTGAAGCATAGAGAGTTAGGACAAATGGCAAGCCTATGGTAGATTGCATGCATTGTTTCGAATTGAGTGTAAACACGTCCATTCTAAACACTTGAGAGTCGAGTGCATCATTGAAACATTCACCTTGTGAGGATTCAAGCTTGGAGGCTATAATGTTGAACTTACTATCACTTGTGACTTCTTGAAATGCATATCTACTTGTGATACACTAGTGAAATATTTTGAAAAAAATTTGAAGCCCTTGAAATGACACCAATTCATTCTCACATGTTTGTTATCTTTTATTTCTCTTCTCTTTGTTGTTTGGGGACAAACAACGCTTTAAGTTTGGGGGGGTTGACAAACATGGTTTTCGTACCTCAATATCGCATGAATTGTTGTCATTTTCCCCCATGAATTGATTGCTAATATGTGTTTGTATCCCAATTTTGAGTTTTGTTGAGTTTTAATTCCTTGGTGTAGTTTTGGAGTGATTTCAGGGAAAATCAAGAATTAATTGGAGGATTTTGAAGACATGAGATCGAAGTACGTCTCGAGAGGAATCCGTGAGCGCAAACGGCGACCAAATCCGAGTCCGGACGAGGGAGAACGGAGCAAAACGAGCGGCCTGCGCAATACGCCCAGTAGCCCGCGGTCACCACCCGCGGCCGCGGGGTGGGACCGCGGGTCAGCTGTTCCCGACTCAGGAGACACCCGCGGTCACCACCCGCGGCCGCGGGGCGGGACCGCGGGTCCCCTGAGCATCCCCCACGTTTGAAGGCCGCGGACGCGGGCTGTGACCGCGGGAAAAGGGCGGGGCTCCCCCAAATGGACCCCAAACGCGTTTTTAACCCCTTTCTCCCCCTTTTCCTCACATTATTCATCATCCCCAACATCACACACCCACTCCATCTTCCCCAATTCTCTCCAATTCCAAACCCTAGCCTCCATTCTCTACCATTTTTCCTCTCTTCCACACACAAAAACAACACCAAAATCAAATAAAGAAGGGGAAGACTTGGAAAGGAGCTCATCAAGACTACATGATTGAAGATCAAGATTATAGGATTTGTCTATGAATCTCTATCTCTCTATATCTTTATTTATGTTTTCTTATGACTTGAGATTTGCTTTTATTATGAATATGCTTGGCTAAAATCTCTTATCTTAGGGATTGGATTAGATGGATTTGTAATGGATTGATTTCTTTGTTTAATATTTATATCTTGATTGTGCTTATTGTTATCTTTTCAAGTCCTAGATTTATCTCTTGTATGATTGGTTGGCCACCTTTTGTGCATTTCTAATTTGTGATTTGAATCGGGAGAGGATAATTACAATAGATTAGGAGTTTGATACATATCATCTCAATAAACCGGGAGGTTGAGAGGTGGGTGAGGGCTTGTTGATCTTTTGTGCTCTTGGGAGTTATAGGTTAGAAATTGACCGGGGACGGCAATTATGACCCGTAATCTACTGTTTTAGTCGTCCGGGAGGGGGCTAAAACTAGTGGGGAGATCGCCCTAGATAAGTAGGCCATATCAAGATTAATATTGCTTTAGATTGAAGTTCATTACGATCCATCGAAATCTAGTCCCTAGGATAACTTTCTTTCGAGTCATTCCCCAATTTATTAACTAAGTTTATGTTATTGTTATTTACTTTGCTTGCTTTAATTTAGCTTTGTTTTAACCTTCAATACCTCTTCATCTTTGGTTGTCTAAATAGATTGAAAACAACTTATTAATAGTATTTAGAAGTTTGAATTCACCAATCCTTGTGGGATACGACCTTGCTTCCACTTATTGCAACTACACCGTATACTTGCGGCGTGGTGAAAATATTAGCGAACATCCACCCAGACAAGGAACCTCGAAGATTGAAGCCTCAGCCCAAATTCGAATTGCTCTCCAACGGAAGAAATCTTGATAACGTTCTATGCCAACGGATCTATTCAAGAGTTCTCCTACAAATAGCGCTCGAGGATCACTTCAACCTTCATCGATTCAACGACATAAGCTGAAGCTCTGCCGAAATTGCTACTCAGCCTAAAGCTTAACCTCCCCAAAGCTTGAATCGAAGAAGAGAATTCCAAAGCCGAAATCAGTCACTGCTGATTACACATATTCTCTTAGACCTTAGGCAAACCTCTGTTTACCCAGAAGCCAAAGGTCAAACTTGCTTCAAAGAACTTGTTCTTTGTAGTATAGTTGGCACTCGTTCAAACCGTCCCCCCAAAAGAGTGTTTGAGTGATTCGGAGTTCAGGAAGGTACTCTGACTCTGAGTGAGAAGTCTTAGCACAGGTTGTGCTGAGCAAGAGAAATCCGACGCGAGTGAAGCGTGGGTACTGAAGAAGGGTTTTCTTTAGTGGTACGGTTGTGTGCACCCGGCAAGCACACGGTTTGGTTTGCAGTGCACCTGTTAAGCACTTGCGGAGTGGATTGTTGGTCTGATCAACCGACCGTGGATGTAGGAAAGGGTTTTTCCGAACCACGTAAAAGTCTCTGTGTTGTTTACAGCTTTCAGTTTTATATTCTTACTTGTGTTATTTCAATTGATAAACTGAACACTGATTAACTGCAAAGAGAAACCTAAAGACCAACAACGTGCTCCACCGAGGCTATTGATCACTAAATTATTAGCAACAAAATACCGCAACTAACACGGTGCAATTGTAGCACAAATTGGTAACCAAGTATCGTATCCACAGGGACTGACACAACGAAATCACTCTAGCTATCTCCTAAACAAACTATAACAGTAGACAGGCGAACGAAAGTAGAGATTGATTTACTTAAACTAAAACGCAAAATAGCAATAAATAAAAGCACGTAGACGAATTCAAATATGAAAGACAACTGATCCTAGAGTAGTAAATTTATTAACTAAATCTACGCAATTAATCTATTAATCCTATGTACCAGTTTAATCCAGTTATGATGAGAGATCACTTAATTAATCAATTACTCTCGCTAGAGCAGCAACGATCGTAGATTAATAAATTCTCTATCTCCATTAGGTCTCAAGAAAATCTACTAACTCCCAATAGCTCCATATGATCCACCTATCTCCGCTAGGTCTCAAGGTTAAAATCATATCATACATTCCTGAATCCGCTAAACAGTTATCTCCGCTAGGTCTCAAACCGAATAGCTAAACATGCAAACTATTGATCAGATAATTCACAAGAAATTAAGCACCAGGAATTATGAATCATAAACTGGAAGGCACAAAGGTATTAACAAATAAATCACATAAATTCAATCAACTATTTACAAACCCTAGAATCAGCGAAAGGAAACTAGCCAGACATGCTAAAATAAAACATAAACATAATTAAGAAGAAAGCAATTATAAAAACTAAATTGTATAAAAACCGAATAAGAACTATTGTAGCGGCTTGAATCTTCAGTCTTAATCCAAGCCTTGAAAACTAGAAAGCAATAAAATTCTAAAAGCTAGAAAACTGAAGTATGAATGTTCGGGTTCGGGCGTCCTTGAATAGGTCAAAAGAGGACCTATTTATAGTTTTCAGATTTCCTTCGATCACCATGGAAGTTGCCATGCAAAGTAGAATTCTAATGGTAATAGAATCGTGTAAAATAAGGCAACTCTCCAGCTGGATGCGCGCTCCGAAAAATACTCCTACTCTTGCCGAATTCGCAGCTCTCGACAGAGGAACGGATGATTTCTCTGACCTCGCCAGAGAAATGGGTCGCCAGCGAAATGGTGATTTCTCTGCTCTGTCTTCGCCAGAGAAATGGTGATTTCTCTGACTTTTCACTTCTATGACTATTGAGCGCTGGACTTTACTTCTCTGATGCTGGCGCTTCTCTGCAGAGGAATGGGTGATTCCTCTGCTCTGGCTTCTTGATTTCGCTGCACTGGAACTTCGCTTTTCTGACGCTGGCGCTTCTCTGCTCTGGAGATGTCGGTTCCTCTGGCGATTGGTTTCTCTGCTCTGGTGAGTTGACTTCGCTGCTCTGGTCTTTGATTTCTCTGACGCCAGAGGAATGGTGATTTCTCTGCTCTGGAGACCAGAACACCTAGAAAACGCCAAAATCATCCAAAATTCTCCAAAACTGCATTATTCCATCTCGAAAGCCTAAATCTCCTGCAAAGCATAAAATACACCATAAAATGCACCAATTTCCAGAAGATTATCTTAAAATACGCACATACAAACCCTTAAAAATAGAGCAATTTAAGCATAAATCAGCTATTGCGAAACTAAGTTTAATTTCCGCTGCGTATGATATCAGTCTGACTGATCTATCTTCTGATAGTCAGGAAGAGTGTTATCATCTCTGTTTTAGCAAACTCGACTGAAGCCCTTACATGCATCAGTTAAGTTCCAGCAACTTAACTGATAACTCCCTACTGAAGAGTTTTCAGTATCAGTCGTCAACCCTGTTTGGTCAAAACTGTTTTCAGTTGAACAGGTGTCTTTGTTTGCGTGTAAAGTTTCGTTTAGATCTCTGTCTGAGATCCCTCTGATTGAGGAGTTTTTAAAAATAGCCCATAGGTGTATCCCCCCCTCCATACACCTATTCGAGACCCTCAGGACCTAACATCTCCATATGTATTTTTATTTATCTTAAGTCTCTAAGCATTTTCATATTTATTCATTCTTATTTATCTAAATCATTTCATCCCATATTAATTTTTCACCAAAATAAAACATATATAAAAGGATGCTCTTACCCTCCAAAAAAAATCACAATTAACTGACAGAGTGATTGAGATTAATTCAATTTTAATTGCATTGTTAATTTAATTTGATCATATTTATTTGGTTAAATAAAAAATTTATTTTATTTAATTTAAAAAATAAATAATTATGATTAAATAAATTATTTCTTCAATTTGATTTGGCCATAAAATATGATATTTTATACAATTTTCTAAAGTAAAATTTGGATTCCATATTGATTTTTATGAAAATTTACTAATTGGAATACTAAATAAATTGATATAATTTAAACCTCAAATCAGTTTTCTCTGAACTTGGTTAAACTTCAAACGGGATGATGCTCACAAGTCAATTTATGTTATTTCAAACATCAGATGAGATGATGCTCGAAACTTAGTTATGATATTTCAAGTTCGAAATGAGATTATGCATAAAAGTCTGTCATGATTTCTCAAACTCTATACGAGATGATGTTTAGAAATCATTTATGATCTTACAAGCTCTAAATGATATATATAATCTCACACGCCAACTTTGATCTTTCAAGTTCCAAATGAAATGGGATTTAGAAGTCAATTATGATCTTTAAATCTCCAGATAGTGATGCTCTAAAGATTCACGCATAAAAGTAAGATATCGTATTTCAAGGTCCATACGAGATGAACCTCAAAAGTCAAATGTCGTCTTTCAAGCTATAGAAGACGATTCGGCCTTATAGGGTTCAAATGAGATGATGCTCAGATGCAGTTTTAAATTAATTCTTATTCGTCAAACAAATTGTACAAAATTAATAAATATTGTCTATGTACAATTCACAACAAATGTGGCACATCAATTTCTCCATCATACCCTTCATCAAATTTTGAGATTTTTTTTTTCTGAACTCTTTAATCTCACATCGATCTTTTTTACAACTTCATTAAATGAAAACTTATACAAAATGATACTTCTATTATCCTAACAAAAAATCACTCCCTCGGTCTCACAAAAACACGAACTATTTGCCGTTTTGAGATGTCTCACAAAAACATGAGCATTTCCAGTTTCTCAACTAAAGAATCAGTCTTAACTGATTCATCAATGCTGGCTACGTGGATTTAGCGGACTGATACTAAATTCAAGTATCAGTTGACATTCTTCCTTGTACTGAATCTCCAGAAGTTTAAAGGAAGCCACACACTCCAAGTACAACCGCATTAAATACAGAGATACAGAGCATCGTCTTTTCTCTGCAGAGCATTCATTTTTTGTGATTACTTTTCAGAAGCGCCTTACCTCCTGTACCTGAGACGCCGTTTCTTACCAAACAAGGAACCTCGAAGATTGAAACCTCAGCCCAAATTCAAATTACTCTCACAACGGATGAATTCTTGAAGACCATCTCAGCCAACGAATCTATTCAAGACCTCTCCTATAAATAGAGCTCGAGGATCACTCCAATCTTCACCGATTCAAAAGCACAAGCTGAAACGCTTCCGAAATTGCAACTCAGCCATTCAAAGCCTTCAAAGTTTGAATCGAAGAAGCGAATTCACAAAGCCAAAATCAGACTACTAATTACCTACATTCTCTTAGATCATTAGGCAAATATTTGTAATATCCAAAGCCTAAGTTTCGATTACAGAGAGCCTGTTCTCTGTGATCTAGTTGGTATTTCGAACCTCCTTTCAACTGAGCGAAAAGAGTGTTTGAGTAGAGCGGAGTTCAGACCAGTGTTCTGACTCCAAGAGATCTTAGCCAACCGATGCAAAGGCATTGTGGTGTCTTAGCGTGCTAAGAGTGAGCGAGAAATCCAACCCACTGTGTTGGTACTGAAAATTTGATTTTCAGTTGTAAGGTTTGCTGTGCACCCGTAAGCACAAGCCCAGAGTGTTTGTCAGTGTGATCAACTGACCGTGGACGTAGGAACTTGTTCCGAACCACGTAAAAACTCCTTTGTCTTTTATCGCTTTTAGTTCTTACTTTCTTCTGTGTGTACAAACCTATTTTTAACTGAAAATGATTAATCGCAAAGTGAAACCTTAACCTGACAACGTGTTTATCAAAGGCTTTTTCAAAAGAAAAGTTTTTCGCTGCCAGTGATATTAGTCTAACTAATAAATCTTCGGATAATCAGTAAGATTCATAGGACTCATCTGTTTCTAAATCAAGACTGAAGCTCTACGTGAATATCTGTTAAAGTCTCGTGCTTAACTGATATCTCTTTACTGAGGTCATCTTCAGTATCAGTCTTCAACCTTTGTTTAACTGAAGTCTTCTCTTTCAGTTAACTTCAAAAAGTTATTCTGTTTTATGTTTTGAAAAATAGCCTATAGATGTATTCCCTCCTCCATACACCTATTCTAGACCTTCCGGGACCTAACAAACTACATTCCCGAATTGACTGCAGTGCGGCAAAATCGACGCTTTGTTAAAACTGCTCGTCTCTGTTGGAGACCTAATCCATCTAATGATTTTAGGTGTCAATTTCTCAGATGTAATGAAATTGGAATTTCTCAATAATCGTTGAATTCCATATGTAGATTTTTTTTTAATTCGGCCATGTACAACACATGTCATCTCTCTCTCTCTCTCCGCCCGACTCGCGCGGCACCCTTTTTGCGGGCAACGCTACGCGACTCGCGTCTGCCCAACGAGTCGTGGTGTGAATGGTCTAATTGTACTGTTTATTTGAGGATACTATGCAGTTTCGAATATAATTTTGAAGGTGTTTTTATATATTCTTTTTATTTAAAAATTAAAAAATACACTGCCTTTGTAGACGGAACCTAATTCCACGAATTTGCCGCAATATTCAAGAATCAAAGCTTCTGATTTAGCTTATAAAATTCATTTAATGACATATACTAATACCATAGATGTTTTTTTTTTTTTTTTTTTCCTTTCCAAAACAGAAAAATAATGAACCTATGATAGGAATGTAGGATAGGAGTTTAAAATGTGACGACCTATATATAAACTAACTCATCCAAAAATATATAAATGTGTGATAGATGATAATGACATGAGATGTACTTGTCACCTTTCACTCTTATATATAGACTATAGTCCTATTTTGTGAGGAGGGATTTCCGGCAACTTGATTGAAAAATCTTCAGTTCACGCGGCATTAACACATCATATCCTACTCAATACCCATTAACCAAAATAAAACTTATGATAATGATGTTGGTAAAACAAATAGAGTTAAAAATAAATTCTGGTCATGTTCTTTATATTTTCAATACTTTCAAGTTAAATTTGTTTACTAAATTCTTTGATCAATATAAAAACGTATTTAAATATACTTTTCTGTGAATTCAAACAAATACTATGCTTTTGTTTATATTATCTTTTGGAAATAGTATAAAATTTGGAAAGAATTTGGTCAGTGTCTAAGAGACTTTGATTAAATAGTTTGACACAAGGAGACTTTAAATATATACTTGCAAAATTACGTAACATACTATTTTTGTATTAAATTTAAACATGAGAATAATATGAATAAATGATATATGGAAGATTTCCAAGTCCGTTTTGCCAGACAGATCTATATCTATATCTATCTATATATGAGTTTTCAACGGATAGTTTTACCCGTCAAATTTTTTCTCTCCTTATATCACTTATTTTATCACACTTTCTCTTTCCTACTCCCCAACTCACACGTCTCTCAGTTCTCACAAATCACAATCTATAGTATTTTTTGATATCCACCAAATTTTTTCTCCCACTTTCTTTTTTTATTTTTTTTTAAAAATCATCAAATTCTCTTCATGAAAAATACTCCCTCCGTCCCATTAAAGTTGGCCACATTTCCTTTTTGAGTGTCCCATTATTGTTGGCCACTTTCTAAATAAGGAAAAATTTAACTTAATTAGAGCTACTAATTAAGTTACTAAGTAAACCCTAATTTAACCTACTTAAGTCTAATTTTCCATCATTTACACTTAACCCTGGCCGCCCACTCTCTAGGCTCTCCTTCTTGCTTCTTCTCTGGCGGCCGATATCGCCGCCGGCCTCTCTCGCCTCTGCTCTCCCTCTCTCTCTCTCTCGTTGTGTGCGCGCGCGCACACAAACGTCCCCTCTGCTCTCTCCCACTTTCTCTCCGTCGGACGATTCTCTCCTCTCTCTCGTCTGACCGCCGGCTTCCCCGTCTGAATTTGTCGTCGTCTCCGGTGAGCAAAGGTTTCAATTCGCGCGATTTAGGGGTGGTTCGCCCAGATCTGAGGTGGCACGACCCGATGGCCGATGTCTCTCTGTCTGCGCCGCGACCACCGCCGACCCTTTCCCCTCTCTGAGGGTGGCGCAATTTGGGGGTGATTCTCCTAGATCGAGGTGAGGCTGATGAGAAGCGAAGTTGTCGAACTGGTGAATGACGGTGGATTTCGGGAACGGCGGTGGTGGCTCTGCCATCGCCGATAAATCAGAGAGGGTGGCGCGATTTTCGGGGCTAGGGATTTCAGACGACTGGTTTGAGGGTGGTGGTTGTTGGCTACGGTGGTGGTGGTTGTTTTCAGATTTGAGGGTGGTGCTCTTGAATATGAGGGTGGTCGGTGGTGGTGGTGCTCCGGTCGCCGGCGGCAGTGAGTTGCTGGCAAATTTGTGGTGGTTGTTGGAGTTACTAATTAAGCAATTAAGATAAATAAAAGTCATTTAAAAATATGAACCACTTAATTAACTCATAACAATACATTTCTTAATCTCCGTGCCGAAAAGAATGTGGCCAACTTTAATGGGACGGATGGAGTATTTAATATGGATGTTAAATTAAAGATCATGACAAGATCTTTAATTTGATGTAAAAATTACATAAAATAAAATTAACTCAAAAAAGTTATTGTAGTTTGAAATCATAAAATTAATTTTTTTTTCCTCTTCCCTTCCTTTTCTCTCCTCTCTCCTATCACCAATCTTCTTCTTTTTTCTTTTGCGGTTGTTTTATTATTCTTTTTTTAAACTAATTTTATTTTATATTTTTATTATATTAGCTCATTTCAAAGTTCTTTAATTTTAAAATATATTTTTGAAGTAGAAGTTAAAATATTTTTAATATAAATTTATGGATGAATAATTAATTATATCATCTTAAATATTAAATTTTAGATATGATTTAGATTTATTAAATTTGTAGTTATGTTTGTATTTTTTTTATATATATTTACTTATATTAACATATCTACTATTATTATTTTTAATTAAATTTTACGTTAGATTTACGTATATATTAAGCATCAAAATGACCATTGAAAATTTATTAATCGAAGAACCATTATTGATCCTATTTAGAAATAAAAATAAAAAAGTAATTGAACAGTTTAATTTTGAAGTAGCACGTCTATTTGGATTTAAATGATAATTATACCATGTTCAACCCCATTTTTTCCCACTAATCGATTGATGAAAAAATTATTTGTCTATAAAACAATACAAATTTAAATTTAAATGCATATAAAGATAAATGTTGTCATATTTATTCAAATTAATTTTTTTTATTAAAATCGAAACTCAACTAAAATAACGGAACATTATTATTCAATATTACTCCCGCTGTTGCATACTAATGGGTCACATTTCCTTATTTGGACGTCTCATTTTAATAGATCATTTCCTAAATTGGAAGATTATTACATAACAAATATTCTCATATAACCCATTATTTAAATCATATGTCAATGTGTTCCACTCATAATTATCTCTTTTACTTTTTTGAGAAACATATCCCAAAAAAAACAAGTACTATCTTTCTTATTTTATTAGTATAAATTATTTATTTCTTAAAATCTGTGTCCGGCCCTTATGGCTTATTAATGTGGGAAGAAGGGAATATAAAATTAAACTTAATCAATTGAGCAATTATTATTTATGAAAATAAATCCTATCTCTTTTTGCAAAATCAGAATTTTGAAAACTTTATTTGTAATTTTTTTATTTAAACAAAATGATCGGGTAAAGATAATTTAAATTTGCATTCAAAAAATATATTAAACTATATAAAAATAGATGATTTTGTAGATCTTTTTTTTTTTGATAAATTTATATATTGTACTCATTATCAATTAAAATTATTTAATTGATATTTCAAATATTGAAAATATAAAGTTAAAAATCCATATGTTTTCGTATTCATATTTTTTTTTGAATAATTGATGTGAATTATTTCACTTTTAAAAATATGATTTATATTTATTTATATTTTGAATATATTAAATAGATATACTTTTTTTATTTAAAATATCATTTAATTTTGATGTTGGTCGTGCATCGCACGGGCGTGTGTACTAGTAATATATAAAAGATGATTTTTTTCTCTCTCTTTTTTTCCCTCTTTTTCTCTCTCTCTTTTCTTCCATCAACCTTTTAAATATTTTTATCTCTATTTTTTAATATAATTTAATTTTTTTCTAAATATTGTCAAATTTAATATATAAAAAAATATTTAATGTGCATTTTAAATTTAAGTTCGTGATAAAATATTTAATATGGTATAAAAATCATAAAAATTAATTTAAAATGAATAAGTTATAAATTTTTAAAATATTTTATTTTCTCTCTCTTCGTTAAAATTTTAAATTTTTTATTTACGTTTGTGTATGAAAATATTTATTTATTTATTATGACATGTAATACTCTACAATAATAATGTTTAATTTTAATTTTCATTATCAAATGATTTAAAATTATTTAATGACTATAATTATCATTATACTTTATACATAGTTTTAAAAAAATTACATTTTTAAATTTGGAATTTTATTGAGTAATTGATGTGGGTTATTTTATTTTTTTAAATCATATTTTACATTTATTTATATTGTAATTTTATTTAATATTTATATTTATTTATTTAAACATATTTAATTTCAACGTTCGCCACGTTGGAAGGGCGTACTAATTATTTAAAAAGTGATTATTTATCATATGAAAAAAAAACTGCAATTAAACAAATGCCACAAAATTCAACAATGATAATACCTTCCTCACATGTTTATGCATAAGATAGATAATTTTATTTGAATCGTAATTCGCACGCAAACTTAAATTTTACAAATCGCAACACTATTTTGCAACTTTTACAATATAAGAACAATTAAGTCCAAAAAATTATGTGAAATTGTTTCGCTATAAAATAAATCAAGATTTAAATTCAAACTCACATTTTAATATACTGATATTATTAGATCACTAATTTATAATTATATACTGCATCCGTCCACTAAAAGCATACAATAAAATCCACAAAAGAGTATGGAGTACTATTTTTCTTTTGGACATGACCCTATTTTTTCTTTTTAACTACAATCCCTCATTTTATATGACTCTACACTCAATTCAACAACAATCACTCATTTATATTTAACACATTTACCAATTATTTTCTAAAAATTCATGTTCACCAAAAATTGTATACTATGACGACCAGGGCCGATCCTGATAAAAATGAGGCCCTGGGCGAAATTATAAAAATTGGCCCCTAATATATTATATTTTTCAATATATTGAAAAAGAAAAAATGTCCATTATTTATGAAAAAAAATGGTTTCTCTAATTTTTTACTTGCAAAATCATCTATAACATTGTTCAAATCTATGTTATTTAAAATCTCTTTTTCGATACAGAATATTGTCAAACCATTCAATCTTTCTTGGGATATTGACGATCTCAAATACGTTTTCAACAATTTTAAGTTTTAGTAAATGTTTTTGGGGAGTTCTAAAATGGTTTAGAAAAGTAAATTCAAAAGACTATATACCTTCTCCATTCTTATTTTTTTGAGAAATTGACCAATGATTTGGAGAAGAAGAAGAGTTCCCCCCCCCCCCCCAAAAGATACGTTAAAAGAGACGAGATCTTATACATTTAGATAGTTGATGATTAAATTAATGCTATTTAACAATAAATTATGTTTGATCGAAAATCAATAAACCAAATATTTTTTTTACTATAATAAAATATGTAATTAATGAGATATATTAAAAAAATTAGGCCCTCAAATTTTGGGGGCCTTGGGCCGTCACCCAAGCTTGCCCGCCCTCAGGGCCGGCCCTGATGACAACTGTATCACTTTGTTGGATGATTGTATTACTTGAATTCAATTTTTATGAGAAATAATTTTTTTTTTCTTTTCAAATACAACATACTGTATAAGTAAGTAAATGATTTAATATGTTTAATACAATGTTCTCATGAAACAAAGTGATATGAAAGTTAAAATGTGTATATTCTAGGTAACTCAATTTCAATTCACAAAACTGTAAGTCAATCGGGCCGTGAAATAATTTGCATAAAATTAAATTCAAAATATTTGAAACGTGAGCGACCCAAATTGAACAAATTTCCTCAACCCCAATTCCCGAAGCTGCTTCTCTCATGCATCTCACAAAAGTTCTAATTCCTTTTCCCAAAGCAAAAAACTTTTCTTACTTATAAACCGTACCTCAAGAGAATCGAATCAGATTCTCAAAATGTTAAACACACAAAATAAATAATACATGTAAATATTAATTTCAATGCTACAAGTCAATTCATGCAGGCGTAACCTTGTTGCTCCCATAAATCAGTTATATTCTCAGCGAAATATTATTTTAATTTTTTTTTCAAACTTAGTTTTAATTAGAGAGAGAGAGAGAAACGCGTTTTGAGGGGTTTCATGATGACAGAAAAGCACCAGCTGTTTTTTTTTTCTGCAAAGGATTAAAAGAATATAATAAATCAATAGTACTATGTTTAGACAACATTGCGCGTACTAAAAAATATTTATTGTTTTTTAGGGAGTATATTTTTATTTAATGTATATTGTGTGATGGATTATGTTCAGACAACTGAGAAGCACACTCCCCATAAGACTACCAACAACGGTGACCTTTGTTAAAGGTCACCAGCTACACGACAAACCAACATTTATTTAAAATAATGAGAAAAGTCATGGAATTGCATGACTTAGGCGGATGTCCGCCTCGCAGGTCACCAAATTGATCTTAAGTAATAAGCTGCCATGTGTCCATTTTTTTTATTTATTTTTAGCTTTATTTTAATGAAATTAAATTTATATATTTATAATAAAGAAAATACTATTAAAATTATATCAAAATTCTTATTAATTTGAACTCTATAAATAGAACTCAAATTTTCGTTCATTCATACACAAACTAAATTTCTCACTTCTCCTCAATTTCATTTCATTTTGAGTTATGGATCCAAATCATCCCAATTATTTCTATCAAAATTCCCAAAATTATCCTAACTCTCAAGATTCTGCAAATTTTACTTCTTATCCAACTCCTCATCTTTTTCCAAATTTTGAAGACCAAGCAAATTCTCAATTTTATCAAAGCCAATTTTCTCCAAATCTAAGTCAAATTCCCACATCTCAAAGAATTTCTACATCAGAATGGTCGTCATTATGATATGGCATATTATTTGACTGATGGTATATACCCTTCATGGGCTGTATTTGTCAAGTCAATTACTTCCCCACAGATCCGCAAACACAAGTTGTTCGCTCAACACCAAGAGTCTATCCGAAAAGATGTTGAGCGAGCATTTGGAGTTCTACAAGCTCGATTTGCATTTATACGACGCCCATGTCTTGTTTGGGACAAAGTTTTGATGGGAAAAATTATGATGGCCTGTATCATCATGCATAATATGATAGTCGAGGATGAAAATATGTAGGTTGGGTTGGTGTCACCATTGGGAGTAGAAATTATATTAGGTTGTGGGTTGTGTAGGTGGATGAGAGAGAAATGAATATTTTATTAAAAAGTTGGGTTGGGTTGGGTTGGATGAATGTCACGACTGTGGATAGTCTAAGCATCCTGCAAAATCCTGGAAGCATCCTAAGTTACTCTCTCTCTCTAGAATTGCATTATTCTATACTATTATAATATTCAGATATAATGACATGAATTATAGCCCATTACTATTAAGTACTCGGTCTAAGATATGAACCCTAAATCTCATTAAAATATATCCCACCCCATGTGACCAAATGACTCCATTGTCCACTTATGGTAATTTTTTCTTTTTACCAAGTCTTGTTCCAGGTGTGTTTTTCTATGATTCTAGATTTCTTATTTACTTCAATTACTACACATGATTATAAAATAATAATGTCCCCATTGTGTGCCATAAAATTTTCGATTAGATATGCTAGCTATATTGATTTAGTGGTAAAGAATACTGAATGATGTCAAAAATCTCAATTTTGAGTGCGATTTTTAAATTTATTTTTTCATCGATAATATTACTGTAACGATCATATTAGTATGTTCCTATAAGTGTAATAAACTAACGAGTTGAGATGCGACGAACAAATTGAACTTGTCCTCTAATAAGCATCCCATTTATGAATTCTATAGAAAATTGATGATGCCCAACTTTCTATTTTACCCCAATCTTCAGTGTAAATTGTTTAATTGCTCAATTTTTCAAGCAAATATTTGACGTGATGTGATAGATAAATAACAAAAAATATATAATTGAATGTTTAAATAATTAGATAATCAAACAATTTAAAATTTATCTTCACTCGTCCATGAAATATCTTACTCAAATTAGTGGTCACAAATTTTAAAAAGATTTAATTATGTATTTACATTTTAGTAAAATTAAGTTGGGATAGTTGGTGTTTACACGGGCTAATAGTTATAATTAGTGAAATTGTATCCAAAAAATGAGTAGAAAGATCAAAGATGTTTTGTGAACGGATAAATTTTTTTTTAAAAATGTTTTATAAATAGAGAGTAAATTAATTGTATACTTTCAACAAATTTTCATTTTGCACACGAACTTTAAATTTTTTATTAAAATTACTTAATTATTAATTTTTTTCATCGTGATGACATGAGATAAACATACTCGCTTAGCACGAATATACTTGCGTAATATAAATATGACCGTGTGAAATAAAATGAACGTCGTATTGTATAATTAGATTAAAATGACGTCGTTTTAGGCCCAAAAGTGAGCGAATATGCAAAATGAGAAAAAAATAATAATTAAATAATTTTAATAAAGATTTCAAAATTCACTTGCTATTACTAGTTACTCTTAATTTTATTCACTTTTGTGGTGTATAATTTTAATAAGAGATGTAGAGAGTAAAAGCTACTCGGTCTAAGGTGGGTAGCTTGTTCTCTAAGTCAAGAGGCCTTTAATGGTGAAAATTAATTAATTTAATTTTGCTAATATAAAGTAGTTAGGGGCTTCCGTGCTGGTTTGTGAATGCTGCATATGCTTCCACAGCCAAAAGTCTGCCCTTTTTCTGAGCAAAACTCTGTTGGCCTTTGAAAAATTCGGCATTTCTCAGCTGGCTCACCATGTTAGTAATTGCTCTAATTTGCTTCAATTGTTTCTCTTTTCACACCTCAAAAGTTCCAAAGGGAATATACCATTAATTAATGACTTTCTAAAATCAATCCCACTACTGCCATATACCATTTTGATTCTCAAATCCCAGAATAGTATTTTATCTTTCATTTTTACCATAACATTAACTCATAAGAGATAATAGCTTCTAAACTATTGAACTTGACCATAATCTAATTTTTACACGAGCCAACTTAAAAATTGTCCCACAATTATGGAATTTTTAATTTAATTTAATTTCAATAAAAATGTTGAAATCCGTCAATAATTTATTCAACAAAACACAACTAATATATCAGTAATTTACAAATGGCGTTTTAATTTGGCAAGTAAAAGTTACATCATTTTAGTTGTCAGCTGATTTGACCAGCTTAAATTTTCAAACAACTGTATCAGCATTAAATAGGGTTAGGACTTCAATTTGTTAGTAAGTTCAGATAATTTTTTAAATTTAATTATTATCAGACATATTTTTAATTAATATACAAAATCAAAATATAAGTCCATAATTTAAATGCTATCACCCTGATTAATAAAAGTAGGATTTCTTAGCAGTTACAGTTACAGTAGTAGTAGGCTAGAAAAGTCATTATCATGTGAAGTAAGTACGAAGCCTCTTCTCATTTTCATTCCTTTTATTAATCTCAGAATTAACACTGGCAAATATCTGTCAGCCATGTCACAATTAACTAAACCTTGACCAAAAACTATACATTACTTTTTTTTCCTTAAAAAAATAATCTATAAATATCACCAATTCCCCCCCTCCTCCACAACATCATTATCCCATTTCAAGCAGCAAAACAAGGAAAAATACAAGAAAAAAGAAACCCACACATAGACACAACCTTAATTTATCAGAAATGGTCAAGACAGAATCCAAGATTTCATCACCATCATCGTCGTCGTCGTCGTCGTCGCCGCGGCGAAACCCAACCTCCCAATGCAAGAAGAGATTCAAAGGAGTGAGAATGAGAAGCTGGGGATCATGGGTTTCCGAGATCAGAGCGCCCAATCAGAAAACGAGAATCTGGCTGGGGTCCTACTCGACGGCGGAGGCGGCGGCGCGAGCCTACGACGCCGCGCTCCTCTGCCTCAAGGGCTCCTCCGCCAACCTCAACTTCCCGACCTCCTCGCACCAGAATCTGATCAATGTCGACAAAGACACGATCATGTCGCCCAAGTCCATACAAAGAGTCGCGGCGGCCGCGGCCAATGCCCAACTTCTAGAAGCTTCCAGAAACCCTAACCCTCCGTCGCCGATGTCCACGTCTTCTACCTCGAGCTCGTCGCCCTCGCTGTCGTCTTCTTCTCCCAACTCTTGCTTTCGGATCGAAGAAGACCACATCTCGCTGTCGGAGGCCGCCGCCGGCGACTACGAGGTGCAGTTCGAGGAGCCGAGCATGGCGGCGTGGTACAACTTTGATTCCCCCAAGTACAATGAGATGCTTAATGGGGTGTTTTTTGATCCTTTGATGATGGAGGATTATTCGTATGAAGATGGCGATATTCGTTTGTGGAGCTTCTGTTGAAGATTTGGAGGAAAAAAAAAAATTGTTTATGTTGTTTACTATGTATACTGCTTATTTATTTGTTCATTCATTGGATGATCTTCAGTTTATTTCATGAAGACATTACTGACTTAGGCTGGGAATTATACATATATATATTTTTGTAATTGATTGAATTGAGTATTTGGGTTTCAATTCGCAGGAGAGTGACATAATTCGATGCACTCTTTTAAGTGAATTTGACTGTATACTTTTGTATTTAATTGAATTTCATATCATATACATATATATGTGGGCTATATGTTGCTTGTAACTCTACATAAATATTGAAAGAAGTTGTGTTTTCTTGTGGCAATAGTTTTTTGTTTGTGATTCATATGTGGTAATAGAATCTCTCAGCAGTCGTGCAGTAAAATAATTTGCGGTCGAGATATATATATGCTACCATGTTTCGATCTTTTGGTCATGTCTTACAATTATTTTAAAATTTTAATTTAAATGCACCGAGAAATCAACCGGAGATGATAAATAACGCACTTGAACAATATTTATATATAGATTAAATAACTTGTTGTGACCAAATCGAGTTTAATTTATGAGATTTTTTGTATCTTGTTTATGTAAAATAAATTAAATTAAAAACTATAGAAACGACACAAGAGTTATTTCATGTATCACATGATTTTAACACGTTTGTGTGACCAATGTCAATATCTGATCCGAAGCCGGTTTTGCACATGGTGCTGTCTATTTTTAGAGAAGTTGAAAGTGCATGGTTCCATTTCTTATCTTTTCTCTTACAATGGACTTGGTCATTTCAAAAACTAAAAAATAAAAAATAAAATTGTTGCAGGTTTCCCAAAATTTTAAATTGACCAATTTTTATCGTATTGTATTAATTGCTAGTTGGTATATAGATTTGGTAGAAGAAAGAGTGTGCACCCTAGCTACACTTTATTTCAATAGTATCCGTATTCTAATCGATAATATCACCAACTTTGGAGAACATATATGAAATGTTTTTGAGGCTTTTATCAAAGTAGATTTTTGAGAGGGCGATGATATGATATATGCAGTGAACATGGGATAGAGCCCACACAAGCATATTATTTGAAATTTATTCTTTGCAAACATATCATGTGCAGTGGAGCATCTATTCATCAAGAAAAGAAATACATTGTTCTTTTATATGAGTCTAGGCTTGTGATTACCATGTGTGTATCTTTGTCTTTGGGGAATCCTAAGCAGCTCTTGTGTTGTGACACATGACATCTTTTATTTCCTACTCGATCTGCAATCTAATCGACGGACATCGTGGTATTAATTCAATCTAGACTTCAATTCAACAATCATAATATATTGTTTGTTTATAGCCCATATGCTTTGTACATGAGTCGTATATATTGATATTCATTTGTATTATTACATGTCATATATATGAATCCAGCAACTTTTAAGATAAAATAGAGATGACTTGCAGATATAATTAATCTTTGCAATAATCGTCACATCTTTCGGTTTGTAGTAAGATAAATATATTCGAATTTCATTAATGAAAAATATGTAATTAAATATAAAAAATAGAAAACAACAAAGATACATACAACCAATACTTTCGAGCATATCCAAGGTGGAGAACAACCGTAACGAAAGTAATCGAGGATGGAGGGGTGGGGATGGACTACATAAAAAATCATGTCTTCATGGGTACATAGACCCCTTTTTTTCATATGAAATTTTTTTACTACATTTTATAACTATTCAATTTTGTTTTTAGAGACCTCCTTACTGCACAAAAAAAATATACAAAGTGGCCTAAGTCACTCATATATTCAAGGGGTACTAAGTGGTTCAAATATATATCACTTAACATCGAGGTACACTACTTCGGTTAGGCCTAGTGCAACCCCTCAAACTCACTCACCTGTTTTCCATTATTTAGACTTGGGTACAATGCTTGACAGCCTTGAAAAGCCCCGATATAAAAGTCACACTCATTTTAATAATTGATTTTATCATAGTTTGCGGTCGGATCCCCTATCTTATTGAAGGGTGCACGGTGGTATTGGCCATGATTTTCAGTCGCAAAATTGTCACTCTGTCAAGAAGGGGTCCGAGTCCAGTCGAGAGGTATAGCCTTTGAACAAGTGCTACATTGTAGACAACAAAAAAAATGAAACATGTAAAAGCTTCGATTTGGAAATTTATGAATATTTGAAGAGTTCGGGCTGCCGAGAACCAAGTTCTATCAGAGTGGTAGCTTCAATGAGATTCCTCATTTCAGCATTAATCCATGCCACATGAGAAGGTTCCATCAGAGCAAAAAGGATGAAGCACTAATGATTGTTACTCCGGTCAGTGCACGGAGATTTTATTTGTTGGTATTGCACCCAAATTTACTAGTGATCCAGTCTCCATGATGTCAGCCTACAATTTCACGTTCTTGTGGTGTCTATGATTGAGTCATTTTCGTAGACATGAAAATCCATACTTTTGCTTCGCACCAAGCGTCTAGCATACTGCAGAGCCAATGCCTGCATAAACATAAAGAAAGGGCAGAGTACCAAGGAAAATAGTTACAAGAGAATAGACTTATGAAATAATGATACATGTTCTATTCCTTTGAATTTCATTGTAATTTACAGTGGCCATGATGTTTGTGCAAATATCTAGATGCCCCTTACTATCTTAGATGAAAATATGTCATAAAGGCAAAAATAGACGTCTTTCTTGATATTAATCACTATAGGATTAACCATGAAGGGTTCGTCTTCGAAGATTAACTTGTTCTGTGCAATATCAAATGTGGTTGACTGTTGTAGCAAGTGTGAGCTCCTTTTAACCTTTTTCAGAATCTTCAATCTTTTCTTCCTCTTGTAGATGTGCTTGATTGTACTTGATAGTGTGGTCATTTGATGTTTGAGTTATAGCCATTCTCGAATTTGATTTTATACCTTTTTCGTTGCCAGACACTTAAAGAAAATGTGTTCATGTATCCAACTCCATGTTGCAAAGCCAATAGAGGCGACAAATATTGAGGAGCTCAAGCTTATCAACTGTTTTCATCGACCTTAAAGGGAGAGGGGGAGAGATGTGGGGGTTTTCATATTATTTTATGCAAAAAATATTTTCTCACCTTTAGGTCTTAGAAAATCATAAACCTGTATTTTATTTTCAATCAAATCATAAAGATTCCGCTAGAATCTTTATCGATGCTTCATATCTCTGCTAAATACAAGCAAATCATCAGTAAAAGCAAGATGTTTTATTTTCAAAGTTTGACAGCGGGGTGATAATTAAATTCTCTTTCACTCGTCCTTATTTGTAGCAATCGTGGCAGATACTTCATACAACAAAGGAATAATGTGGGTGACATTGGATCCCCTTCTCTAAGTCCTCTGATCTTTCCTTGTATTAGTTCATGGTGGCTCTCATTTATTGCAATCGTGAAGGAAGTCGACGTGACACATGTCATAATCCCTTGAATGAAGGTCGGGTGGAACTTTAGACCTCTTAAGACTTCATTAAGAAATTGCCAGAATATTGAATCTTAGGCCTTTTGGAGGTCTATTTTGAGCATGCTCCTTGGGAAGACTATTTCCCTTTCATACTTTTGTTATTAATTCTTGTGCCAAAAAATATTTTCAGTGATGTTTTTTCTTTGATTGTGCTGGATTGATAAAAAAAATTAAGCACTAGAGTCATCATTTATTTGTGATTATTTTGTACAAAACACTTGTGCACGCAATAGGGCGGAAGCCGCTCGCTGTGAGGTTGCGTTGCTTCTTTGGGATGAGCACTATAATGCTATGATTTAATTCTTTCAGAATAAAACCATAGTAAAAAAAATTCCAAAACAACCACAGTCACATCCTCCTTGACAAAAGTCCAGTTCTTTTTGAAAAAAAGCTGAGTTGAACCCATTGGGACCAGGCGCCTTTTCCCCATCAATGTCTTAAAGTGTTTTTTTTGGTCTATTCTTCCGTAACCTCTTTAATCATGTCCGTACTATCTTCGAGACTCAAAGTATGTCCTTCTTCAAAGGCCTTATGGTCCGTGGGATTTTCTAGAATAAAAACTCCAAAGAGAGTTTTTATAGAATTGTAAGAATTTCATAACAATCTCATCTCATCTGCATCATGTGTTTCCATGCCATTTCTTTTGCACAAAATCGAAATGATATTTAGCGTTCTTGTCCAAGTGAGTTAAATGATGACATTTGGCTTTTTGAAGAAAGAAGTCATTTTCAGCCGCATCCAAAAACATTGTCTTCTTCCTCACTATCTTTTCTTCTTCTATGAAATCGATATTTGTAGGGTCTTTCTCACATTTACCTTGAATGTCTTTTAGGTCAGGCTGTGCTTTCTCAGCTTTCTCCTCTAAGAGATTAATTTTTTTTTTGTTGAATGTTTTCAACGCAACTTCTAAGTTTTTGTATTTTTTTGCCAAATCCCATTGTGTCTTTCGCGTTGCAACCGTAGTCTAGTTCTCTTGCAAAACTTTATCAAAATCATGGTGTTTCATCCAGTAATTAAAGAATTTGAAAGGCTTTTGAACTTTAGATTTTTATCAAAAGCAAGGAAATAAAGGCCGAGTGGTTTGCATGAATCCCCCTTGTGAGGAAACTTGTTCGGCATGAATATCCTTGATTTGTCCATGCGTTGTTGATCTTTACATAGTCGACTTTGAATAGCACTTAGTTTTTGTCCATGTGAAGAAACAACCCGTTGAGATGGTGACTATGAGGCAAATCGAGGCGTATGCGTTGGCGAAGTTAGTGTACTTATTCTCTGGTGGTACCTGTAACACCCCGATTTTTCCTAATAGGATTTCCCGAGAATACTTGAACTTAGAATATTATTTAGGTGAATTCTCGCCCGGATAAAATTTTTATTGATAAAAAAAAGGGTATTTCTTTTAATGAAAGATTTTATTAAATTTTACCAAAAGAGATTAAATGCAAATACGTGACTATGTGAATATATTTCATATTACATTTTATTTTTTATTTTTTTCAGCTACTTTTAATTTGAATTGAGCCCAAATAGAAATATTGTACTTATTTATCTAGTTTGGGTCTTATTTAATTTTGAGTTAAGATTTGTGTGTATTCTATAAGCCCATTTTATTCACTATCTTTTTTTATTCATGACAGCCCACATACTTTTATCAAATCTTATAGATTTTTGACTTTTATTTTTGTAGAGAGATTCATATGTTATTTTGGCAGCAGCCGCTTGTCCATATTCTTCAAAAATTCATCCACGTATCACTCCACATTTTCACCACATTGTGAACCAATCACTTTACATGCATTTTTCTCTCATGAAATAAATTTGCCAAAACTCAAGATCAGATCATTCACAGAAAATCCAACTATCATCAGCTTTCTTTCCTCTCCAAAAAATTCATTCAAATCACAAGCATCTCTTCAAGAAAGTACACAGTCTGTAAGTATATTTCTCAAGTGCTTTTTTTTCCAATGCATAAGAAAAGACTGAATTTTTGCATAAGAAAGATTGAATTTTTTTTAAGAAAAGATTAAAAATTTCTCAACACCATTTCAAATGAAATAGAAGACTAGAATGTGATAGAGGGTTTTGAGATGATTTGGGGAGGGGTGTTGGGCGTCGATTGGTAGCCGGAGAAGGCGAGCGGCTGCTCGGCGTGGCAAGAGGGAGGAGGCCGTCTGCCACGGCGGCGGCGCTGCTGTGCTGTTGTCGGACGAAGCGAGGGCGACGGCGTCGCCAGATCTGGAAGAAAGGAGAGGCAGCGGCGCTGCTCCGTGCAGGGACGGCGGAGGCAGCTGCTGCTGCCGGTCAAGAGGGAGACGAGTGAAGGGGAGGCGGCGGCTGCTGCTGTGCTGCGGTCGATGCGGCGCCGGCGGTGGCTTCCGCTGCCGTCGACGGAGAAGAGGGAGAGATGGAGGAGAAGAGAGAGGGCTGGGAGAAAAGGGAGAGAGAGGAGAAAAGAGAGAAGTCGGAGAAGAGAGAGGGGGAGGGGGCGGCTGCCGGCCGCCGTCAGGCGGCGGCGGCGGCAGCATGAAAGGGAGAGAGAGGGGGGGTGCGTCTGGGTGTGTGTGTGTGTGTGCGTGCGTCTGTGCTGTGTGTGTGCGTGTGTGGGTTGTGTGTGTGTGTGATGTTTCTTTTAATAAAGAAGATGGGTTGTGGGCTAGGGTTTTTAGTATTGAACCATTAAATTTTGGGCCTATAATATGTTTTAAGATGGGCTTGATTTAATTAGAGTATTGGACTGTTTTTTTTTTTTAGATGTTGGGTTGATTTAATTTTTGTTAAATCATGCTTTACTTAAAATTATTTAGTTAAGATCCTAATCAATTGATATATTAATATGACTATTTATTCTATTAAGTGTAATTATTTACCTTATGTGATTTTGAGATATAATATGAATTTGCATAGTGAATAATGCAATAAAAATATTTTGATAATTTCGATTTTTAAGATTTTCAATTGAGTTTTGAAAATCCGGGCGCAGAATATTAAGATTTAGCAGCTTTGTAGAATTGTTAGCTCGTACGATATTTTGCGGCCTATTAAGATTAGATTATCTTGTAGGTCCACTTGTTAGAAGGTTTTAGCACTGGTTTTACAAGAAGAGAATTGTTCAAATTTTATCTACAGGCTTGTCCTATCAAGGTGGGTTTTATTTTCCAAAGTATGCTTTGAGTTATTGAACTCTACTTGTATTATGCAAATGCAAATGAATATCCATGTTAAAATGTTTCTTATATCTCTATTGTTTAAAGTGCTCCTATGTTATCTAACGATCGGGTCCTAGCCGGCGTAGCGATTGGATCGCCCTGGTTAGGATTGTGTACACACAAAGGGGTATTGTGGGCTGCTCCCACTTGCCTCAGACTGTCAGACTTGGTTTGCTCCCATTTCTGAAACATGCATGGTAGTGGACCTCTGTGGGCTGCTCCCACATGTTCACATTATAGGTGAAGCACCAATAGAGAGAAGACTGGAAATGGATCCACAAATTTATTTTAAGTATGCATGGAATGCTTTCAAATATTTCTATGTTATACTGTTCATAGCATGGATTATTCTTTTAAATGGATTTTCAAATGTTTTCAAATGGCTAAACCCACTGAGTATATTAGTACTCAGCCCTGCAATTGTTTTCAAAACCTTTTGCAGGTTGAGCGGCAGGTGGTGTTGTGCGAGGCTGAGGGAGGATGTTGCTGTAGTTCCATATAATAATTTCCGCTGCCATAATATTCACTTAGGTGGATATCTTTTGAGATTAACTCTTTAAATATTCTTAGCCTAATTATTATGAACTCTTTTGGCAATCGCATTTTCTAGCAACTGAACCTCGCATATATGTATGTCTAAAATGAAGTGTTATCTTGTTGTCTCAGACCTCCAAACTTTTGATCCTTGTTGGGAGAATTTCTATCTAAGTTGTCGTAATTATTATCCTTCAATTACGAAATTCCTTTATTATGAATGTGTCACCTAAATCTAAGGACATATCACCTATTTTATTTGAGCAAAGTCTAGCAAATCCCATTAAGTAGCCATTTCTTATTCTCCCGGGAGTCGGGCTGTTACAGTACCTCTTTCGGAGGAATTTCATCACATTATTGAAATCTCTAGCAACGAGAGTAGGTCGAGTTTGAGGTATATTCAAAATTTTCGACGATTGAAATGTGACTTTTCATTGTTGGCAGAAAACTTGTTTGTGAAATTAGGGCATCGTGAAAAAATTCACTCAACATTTTTTTTATCGTTGAAATTTTTTGGATGTGTCTATTTTACTACAAATTAAAAATTAGTATTATTATTTTTATAGTAATAATAATAATAATAATAATAATAATAATAATAATAATAATAATTTTCTAAGACCAATATTGAATCAGAATGGATTGTAGCAATTAATCCTAAATTACTCACAAATAGCTTTCAGTCTTTTGACAGCCATAATAAGGAGCCTAGTTAGTTCAATGTTTCGGTTATAAAATTCTAAAAGTGGGCTTTATGGATAACAAACTCAGAGGCCCAATTAGATTGTAAATGATATTTCATCTAACAACATCTAAATTAAGTCAGAAGCCTAACCCAAAAACGAAACTTATACATAAACTTTTACAAAATTAATCCTTCCTTCTTAACCAAGAAAATTACGTAAAAGATTAAATTGAAAAGGAGACAAGACAAGGGCAAGGTTGAACACTTTCATTCCGGTGGAGGGTATTATTGGAAACTTCCAATATAAACAAAATGAAATATTTTTGCCCTCTCTCTCGACTGAAATAACACTGCAAATTTCGCACCGCCGCTTTGAGAAAAATCTACCCGGCGCTTCATCGGAGGAGAGATGGCTTTCACGAAAGAGCAGCTCCTTGCACGTTTACAGGTTCATTTTTATTCTTCTAATTATCACTCACATTCTTCAATTATTGCAATAGAGAACTTGTTTTTTGGCCAGTTTATGATGCAGACGATATGGACATTGAAATGGATTTTGTTGTTGTTGCGTATGCTTATGCTCGCGCGGAAATATTTATAGCTAATTGAGGGCATGCTTGATCTTGTTTGTATGTTTTTTTGGTTAATGTAGCGTCGTGGTAGAATCAGCTGGATTTATTTACTTGAGCTGATTAATTATTTCAAGGGCAGCCGTTGAGCTGGTTGATTAATTTAATTGATCTAATTGGATTAATCAAGTTGAGGATACTTGATATTTGAATGAAATGAAACCATTTGCTAATTTTGCTAACTTAGTCTATGAAGGCTACTTTATGCAAAAATACGTTAGTTATCAGAAACTGAACACTTTCTAAGACATGAATTTGCGATAGTAAGGTTTGGTGCGCGTATTTTCTGTATTATGATGTAATTTCTCCAAGTGTATAGAGTTGTGAAATGGTGTATTTTGCTCCAGTTTTAACTACTTAAACAGTTGCATATAACCTGTAGGGTCATTATTTGTGTTTATTCTGGAAATGCTGCTTTGAAGTTGGGAACCTTGTGATGTTATTGGGTCCAGTTTTCCATTAGTTAAATCCAGCCTATATTTGTCAAAGTATACTGGGTAATTTGTAATCTCTTTGCTGATTTATCCACAGGAGCTTCAAATAGGTTTCTCCCAGTACGAGCATCCTGTTGTATTGACAGTGGAAGCTCAGGTAATAGACTGTTGAAGCTATTTCTTTATTTGTTTAGTTTTCCTAATTTGAAGTGCCCTCGTTGTTTGCATCAGGCGAAGTATGTTGGGAACATGAAAGGTGCACTGAGCAAGAATTTGTTCTTGAAGGTTAGATAGAGATAGATGCTTAATTGTTTGTTCTTGCTTATGTATCTCAAAGTCCATCAATGTCAGCTCTCTGTTTTAAACAGGACAAGAAACAAAGATATTATATTATTTCTGCTTTGGCGGACACAAAGGTAGATCTCAAAGGTATATATGCTTTTTTCATTGATCTTCTATCTGTTTCTCATAATTATGTTATGTCGTTCCACTGAAGGACTTCTACTACAAAAGTTTGGAGTTTCTGAAGAAAAGGAACTTTGTAATGTCAATTTACTAATTATGTTGGACTCTCAATTTGAATTATGCAGTTCTGTCTCAGAGACTTGGTCTGGGAAAAGGAGGTGTTAGAATGGCTCCAGAAGAAGCGCTTTCGGAGATTCTTCATGTATGTGACTATTTTTGTTTGATATACTATTTTTTTTTGTATTAACACATAAATGAGCATTTAGTACTTTTTGTATGTGAGTACCAGTGCGTACGAGGGAAGCAAATGGAGTCGTGATTAACTATTCTACATTTTATTATGTAAATTAAAGGGGCATGTTGCACCAAAAGAGATTGTAAATGTTACAAATTTAGCTATTATGCAGTGATTTCAAGAAGAATATATAGAATATCCTCAAACAAAGAAGAAGAAGAATATATAGAAGAGAAATCTTATTAGGTAGTCATGTTTAAATACTAGATTTTTTTAAAGTAACTTCTAATTTTATTTTTTAAATACAATATATTTCTTAAAATTATTATTAATTTCCCCCACGGACATATATTTCTTGCAATGTCACTGAGTAGGATATTCACCTAATTCTGTAGATGTTGTTACTGATTCTAATTATAATTGGGCTTAATATCTCTATGATTTTATTTAATTCATTGTAGGTGCCCCTAGGTTGTGTTACTCCCTTTGCTCTTGTGAATGAATCAGCAAGGTACATTTCCTTTTGGTCTTCTGGGCTCATCAATGCATGATAAGTTTTTGCTGGCCTCTCTCTGGAATATGAAATTGCATATTAAAATAGTTCCTTTTTGCTTTTGTGAAGGCATGTTTCTTTGTTGTTAGATAAAGGATTTAAAAGTCAAGAATGCTGTTTCTTCCATCCATTGTCTAATGACATGTCAATTGGTAAGTTATCGTTATATTTAGATTTTTTTGAGTTGAATAAAGTTCTGGCCTATACACATTGAATTTTGAGAACTGGATTACCAAAAGAGGGATTGTCTAGAGAATATTCATAAATGCAGTATGTTGGAGTGTTTGGCTGGAAAGAATAGGAGAATATTTGAGGAATTGAGTCTTGATAGTTTAAGGAAGAGGCTGATGATCAAATTTGTGATGTGGGGTGTTAAAGTGAGGATTTTTATGCATATGATATCTGTACGGTCTGGAGTGTAATGCTTGTATAATATGTTAGGTTATGCTAAATTAGTTTCGGACACATCTTACCCCGTTGATGTAATTCTGCGTAATACTAATAATAAAAAATTCTGTTTTAGAAATATTCCACACTTTCGATGAAGACAAATTAGTACCAAATATGTTAGATTCCAAATCTAGTACCCGCCAACTTTTCTGGAACCAAAAAGTTGAGTTGGCATTTGGCAATCAGGAATCTGCATGGAAATTGTACTCGAATAAAATTCTATTGCATTTCTGCATATTTTCGGTTGCAAACAGGAATTTTTCAGTCCTGGAAAAGTGGGCCCGTCCTGTAAACTAAGTGAATTTATTGGCCACTACTAATCTATCATTATTGAAAGTGTGTGCTATATATGATAAACACATGCATACTTTGAGCTAGAAAGTGATATAAACATAGGCGAGACCTTCACCAGCATAGGCTTCAGTCTCCTTCAATGTGCTTATCCAAAATAAGTCATTAGCACTATGAAAACATCTTCGGCCTAAAATTTCGATAGTCCTTAATAGTCGATCTCAAGATCTTGTCTCTTACACTATTTATCTTCTCAACAGCTCTTAATGCTCATGATCTTGACAAGTTTCTGAATTCAATTGGAAAACCACCTGCCTATGTTGATCTGGAGGTAATATTAAGTTAATTCGTAATTAGCTTACTTTCTCAGCATTATACTCAAATTTGAACTTTGGAGCTATTTTCACAGGCTACCCCTACTGTAGGGAAGGATCAACCTCCAGATCTAGCTAGTCTTGTCCCATCTGATGCATCAGTCTCAGCAGACCCTCCAGTAAAACAGGAATCTTCTCAAGGTCCAAATAAAAATCATATCTCTGCAGATAACCAACCAGTAATTACTGCAGGTATATTTCGTGCTGCTCCTTTTCTTTTCAGTTAAAATATACAGTATGATTTCAACTTCTTCTTTTTCCACCTCAATGCGACTGATGTACTAAGGTTTAAGTGGATTACTTACACTTCACTCTCATGGATCAGGTTAATATATTTTGTACACATCTTAGCAATACGCATGGACTAAAGCTTATAGGGTAAAGGTGCAAATTAGTCCCTAAAGTAGACCCCCCTAGAGCGTTTAGCCCCCCACACTCGACTTTGGTGCAAATACCTCCCCTATAGTACATGAAAAATATGCAAATAACCCCACCTACTAACGGACCTTTGACGCCGTTTACTTAATTTTTTTTTTTTTTTTGAAATGGGTCTCTCTCTCTCTCACACACACACACACTTCAACGAATTGCAACGGTGGATGGGAGCTTCAAGCGGCGGCGACTGTTGTTGGCCATCAAAGGCAGAGGAGGGTGAGTGTAAAAGGGCGACGGAGGACGGTCTACGGGAAATTGACGAAGAAGGTACTTCAAGCACATTCCGACCAAACACCGCCGCTGCTGCTCCGACGCCGGCGCTGCCTCAATTGACCGCTCTGTGACTGGCTTTTAAAGCTGAGAATTGAATCCCGGACGCAGAAATCTTCATCAATGCGGTGCTGACCTCGATTCGTCGCCGTCGGGTGATCTTCGTCTCCTTCCTGTTCATCATTCGAAGACGCTAGCGATACATCGTCGTCGTCGCTGAACTTGAAGACGTCTTCGGTTTGATGACAGGCGGCAGCCGGCAGTATGGACCTTCAGTCGAGAAGGGTCTGCCGGCGGGAGATTAACAAGGGCAGGGGGAAGGGTCTGCTGGGGCGGTTTGGGGTGGGGGTGTGAACTGACGTGTGTGTGTGTGTGTGTGTGTGTGAGAGAGAGAGAGAGAGAGAGAGAGAGAGAGAGAGAGAGAGAGAGACCCATTTCAAAAAAAAAAAAAAAAAAAATTTAAGTAAACGGCGTCAAAGGTCCGTTAGTAGGTGGGGTTATTTGCATATTTTTCATGTACTATAGGGGAGGTATTTGCACCAAAGTCGAGTGTGGGGGGCTAAACGCTCTAGGGGGGTCTACTTTAGGGACTAATCTGCACCTTTATCCAAGCTTATATCAAGAACCTTTTTGCAATAACCAACAGATTCACTTAATAATTAATATATTAGGCTGCGTAAGGGGTTTTATTTTTCTATTTTTATTAGTGAGTCAATATTAGTGTGTTTTTTGATGGGAAGCTGTTGATCTTTGATTAGTCAATGTGAATGAATGACTGGATGAATAATTTCCTTTTAGACCGCAAGGGGAAATTTTTTTCTTTCTTTCTTATTTTTCTTATTTCCCCCTTAAATAGCTGTGGATCATGGATGAAGCATGAAATTTGACATTGATTCTTAATTTTTCATAGGGGCGAAACCTGCAAAACCATCTAGTGCTTCTACAAAGGAGAAACCATCTGGTGCTGTGAATATGTCAATCACTTATGCTGACCCTGATAAATTTGTTGAAGAGATTCTGGAAAAGACTAGAACCAGAGTTCTCTCAGAGGTCAATTATAATTGTCTTCTGAATCTGTTAGGTCAGGGACTCGTCTATGAGATCTAACCATATTCCTGTACAGATAAAAGAGGACGAGAACATAGAGAAATATCGGGAGCAACTTGCAACTATAGTTTCGAACAATATAAGCAAACAACTTAGCATAGAGTTGAAGAATCTTGCTGTGAGTCTCAAATTTCCTTAGCATCCTATTACGTATAGATTATATATTTCTAACATATTTGCACTGATACCTTTCAAAGCGTAAGAGATTCAATTAATTTTTACTTGCATGCAAATTGTTGCAGATAATATTCAAGAACACGGCATATACAGAAGGCTTCAAAGCTGGTATTCATTATCAGCCGAAGAGAATGTAAAATCATCCACATTCATAGAAAATGCATAGAAACAGAGGAAAAAGTAACTGGTGAAATATGAACAGAATTGGTTGGTTGCATTTTTTCATATGCAATTCGAGTTGAATGATGTGATTCTTTAATCCGACATATGATGACTTTTCTTTATTATAAGTTTCCTGTTGAATTCCTATGCCTTCTATAATACTTCATCACTGCTGATCTCGAACACCAGAACCATGGTAAATATCATTTGTCTTCTGTCTTTTGCTGCGTGCTCTACAGTATATTACACCTCCAAGATTCAGCAGCTGAAAACAGGTAGATGTAACTAATTACACGACAGTAGAATCGGGACAGCTTGATGTTATTATTGTTTTCAACTTGATATGCATTTACACATTATAGAATTTGTACAATTATTATTGCAGTCCATTGTTAGTTTTATTCGGTTCAGTTCTCACCATGGCGATGTCCGGCCCCATCTCCACGTGGACGAAGTGGCCGATATCTGGAGCGGAACGGCCACATGTCTGCCATCCTCCTCAGCCGTGGGCACCTCCTGTCTTCAACATGGATTTGGTGGGATTCGTCTTCACAAGTTTGATTCGGAATCTCGAGTTCATGGCGGCATACGGGGCAAGAATTATGGAGCCTCAGCCATGGAACAATGCAGTCAGAATGGAAGATATGTTTGCATGGTAACTCTCTTGCTTCCGTCCCAATTTTTAATTCTTCCTTGCAAACGGGGCATTCAGTGTCTGTCTCCAGATGTGTTTGTGCAATTTTAATTGTCGGAATAGCATCAATAGCCGAATCTGGAGCCGGTGGCGGTCCGGGCCTGTCGTTCTGAGTTATCTCCTCGATCAGCCCTTGCAGTCCTGGCCCAGTGAAGTAGTTCCTAGGGTCTACACCCGGTGGGAGTAGCCTCTCTCTTGGCCTGTTTCTGTTTGCAGGGATATGGCCCGTGGGCCGGAGAACAATCCAGGTTCTCCCACTGTCTGGACCCCAATCGTCGTCGTCATCCTCCTCACCAAACGAAGGACCCCTTCTCCGGAACCAGCTTTCGTTTCCTCCCTCTTCTGGCTCCCTATGACGCCGTCTTCTCCGGCCATGAGCCCGTGTTTGACCCATAATTGAGGCCCGATCACTCGGGCCATCAGTTCTAGTGTGGTTGAATCCAAGTGGACGATCAAGCATGAGGGCCAATGCTTCAAGAATTCGGGCCTCCGGGGAGGGATCGAATGCGGTGAATTCAAGAACAGGTTGCGGTCTCGCCATGTCGATTTCGTATAGAAATTGGCCGAGGCACCGGGGGCAGATGATGCTGGACGGATCTTCGGACGCTATCCGGACAGTCCGATGACACTGGTAACACCAGTAGAGGGTGAAGCTCCCATTGCCGTTGGCTCTTGGAGGGCTCAAAGACATGGTTGTCTGTAAATATTATGCAGAAATGGGAAATGAAGCTGAAATTTCTGAAAGTAGAAAGATAAATGAAAAAGGAGATGCATGAGTTAAATATATGGGTCAATAATCAGTTGTGTTGTATGTAGGGGAAAAGGATGGCTTATTAAAAGTTGCATGAAGAGATTCCCACTTTGTTTCTGCTTCTTTAGAAAGAAAAGCATTACACAGAAAATGGAAGTCCTCTCGTTTCAAACACATCAATTATTTTGCTTTGAAGCGTAAACAAATCGATTTGGTCGAGATTTAATGGAACTTAAGATAATATTCGCTTAACTTGATTACTGTTACTTCTTGACAAAAACTTGGGTGCCAACCCTTAATTAGGTAACTAATCTATATAATAATTAATACATAAAGGAGTTTTTTTTTCTCTCTGTTTTTTTTTCTTTCTCTTCTCTTCTTTTTTATTTTGATTTTTTCTAAAATTGATTTATGAAAAAAAAAATCAATACATCTTATATTTATATTTGTGACAAGACTTTTTGTGTATGAAAATATTCATTTATCTATTATGACGTATAATACTTTATAATAATAATGTGTTGTGCTATTTTTCATTCTCAAATCATTTTTATTTATTTAATAATTACAATTATCAATACATTTTATACGAAGTTGAAAAATTACGTTTTCAAAATCAGATTTTTATTGAGTAATTGATGTGGATTATTTTATTTTATTTTATTTTTAAAACATATTTTGCATTTGCTTATATTTTGATTTTATTTAATATTTATATTTATTTATTTAAATATATCGTTTAATTTCGATGTTCGTCGTGCATCCCAGGAGATGACGTATTAGTTATAATTATTAAAAGGGGTTAACTAGCGGATCAATGAGGGCTTAGTAATTTATACTTAGGGTTTAAAATCAATTTAATTTGATTGAGGGTTTACAATTTATTAATTATTTTTGAATTGGGTTTTTAAATCTATGATACAGTTTATTAATCTATAATAGGGGTTTACTAATCAATAATAAGGATTTAATTAAGTTTTACTAATCAACTAAATTAAGTTTTACTTATCAACTAAATTTACAATTAACAAACCTACAATTGCATCATATTATATTGGGCTTACTTCAATAAGATCATGGATCTAGTACATGTTCAGGTATATTATAAATTTGAGTGATTCTATTCATGGCCCCGTTTTACTCTTTAGAGCCCCTTTTTGAAATATTAATAATAATTAATTAAAAATTTATTATTTTATCTTGTACATAACCCTAAAATTAAATTCATTATAATTAATTCATCATTTTAATTTCTTTCGAATCACAAGTTTTCGAGAATACCGATATCATCTTTTGAGGAGTGTTGAATGATGTGCTATTGTTACTTGTGAGCTATCTTTGGCAACATTTCACTATGTTTCCAGTTGAGGTGATCAATTCATGGATGAAAGGGAAGGGAAAGGCTTTTGCGTTTCTTTGAAGTTTCCTAATTTTTCTTATACCTTTGTTAAGCATAGGTTTTTTTTTATTATATCCGGCTCTTGTTACTGAGTCAAAGTTGTCATAGGTTTTTCAATATACTTCAAATCTATTTTGTTTGAGACAGTTCTTGGAGAATAAGGTGTTCAGAAAATCTTGTTTGAGACAGTTCTTAGAGAATAAGGTGTTCAGAAAATCGAAAAAAAATTACAGGAAGAGAGAGTTTGAAATCCATCATCCTTAAGAGAGTAATGAGTTATACCTTTTATTCGGGGGCTATGGAATATATGATAAAATAGTAAATTTTTAATTATTATTTTAGATAAATAGTTACAATTATTATTTTAGATAAATGACTGTAAAGAGTAAAATGGGGGACATAAATAGAATCACCCTATAAATTTTTCACAAAAGTTTGTAATTCGACTTAATAGCAAATTAAAATTTCAAGTTAAATAGAAAATAAAGTTATAGGATTGGGCCTGCATCTTTAGCCCATTTTAGACATACTAAAATATCGTATGTAGTCCATTAAGTGTCATTTAATAAGAGATGGAAATTAGGAATCTTACCTTTTTTTCTTGCGCTCTACTTTTTGTCTGTTGAGATGTCAATATTTTTCTATCTTGAATGATCCATCAAGATTATATTATCGTATTGAGTCCTTAAACCGACATTTTTAATATTTATTTAAAATCCCTAGTTCCTGCATTTAATAGTTGTCTTCACTTAATGAATTTTCTCTTTTTCATTCGCTTTCAATAACATGAATATGTAAACTATAATGCCAAAAAATTATATTCAGAAACCCCAAGAAAAATTTCTAAACAAAATCCCAATAGTCGAATGCAACAAAATAAAAGTTTAAAGGCTTTAATGCAACATAACTAAAACGTGACATTGTATAGAATAATCAATACTATATAGAGCTACCGGAAAATTATTTAGATTGAGAATTTAATTTTTTCGTTGTAAAACAGGATTTGAATGATTAATAGCAATACTTTTCCCCCTAAAATAAAAGAACAAAGGTCCGCAAGATCAAAGCTTGATAATTTAATTAGGGGTCGTTTGCTTTGCATGATTAATATCAAGTAAAACTAGTTTGGATGATATAAATAATCAAGGGCCTTGTGATATTCAAAAGTTGCAATCCATCAAAGTAAATAAAAGATTAATTTTAATTATTATTTTTATTTATCAAGATTAATCCTTTAAAATAAATGCATTTTCAAAGAAGTTATGACAAAAAATTAAATGCTCCGTTGCGGAGGCAGACTATTTATTCTTCAATAATTCCAATAAAAAATAAATGTTATACCAGACTTCTCAAATCTTAGTGAAGCACAGGAACTGGACATGTATTAATTAATGGGATTTGGTCAATGGTGTCTGTGTTATATTATCAGAAATCTAACGGTTGCATGCGAGAAAATCATCACATGCTTGTGCAGTACAACATATTGGCATTAATGTTTGTGTCAAATTCTCAACAACTCTTTTATACTACATTATATTATTTCAATCAATTGCTTTTCACCACCGCTATCACATACATATATATGGAGCGGAGAAATTCTACAGACAAGTAAATGTTTGCAAATAAAGGAAAAATAATTTCAGTAGTTGATTTTATCTAATCTAATGGTCAATGTTCGTTCGTTTAATGTTTAACGAGAATTGTGTTGAACTTCTACAGGGTTCAACCCCCAAACGTTCAACAAATTAAATTATTAGTATGTTCAACCACATATACTAACATGTTCAATATTTCTTCATTCTCTACTTATATATCATTCTCCATGAAAACTAATCATGTATGGAGCTATTCAAATAAGTTCATCACTTTAATTATATGTTGTATAAATTGGAATTTTTTTAATTATAAAAAATCTATGATGAATTCATCACTTTATTGAATAATTTTTTTCTAACGTGGAATGATGGTTTTTTTTTTTTTTTTGATCAGTAAAATTAAATTTTTATTGAGATAAAAAGTAAGGCACAAGAGATGCCAATCAAAACAAGAATGAAAGATTGAAACCCTTTGAGCACCACATGGTGAAAGGGATTCTCAACTCCAAAACTTTATAAACCTCATTCCAACTCCAAAGTCTACCCTTGATCTGTAAAACAAGTCTCTCAATATCCCAAATCTTTCCTTGAAAGCGACTGTCGTTTCTTTTTTCCCAAAGCGTCCAAACCGTTCCAACCCATAACGCATTTAGCAATCTTCTTCCTTTCTTCTTTTTGGCAGCAGAGATGAAGGAAGTGTAGTGATGAAGAGTACCTCTAGGATTTGCCGTTTTGATGTGTAACCATTGGAATATTTGGTCCCACACCGCCGCAGTTTTCGGGCAATGAAGAAACAGATGTTCCGTCGACTCCTCTCCAGCGACGCAGGCGTTGCATCCTCTCTCTTCCCAACTAATTTGAATTTGTCGTTTTCTCAAGTTGTCACAGGTAGCCAAACGATTTCTAAGACATCTCCACGCCGTCACCTTGGCTTTGTGTGATGTTGGAGCCTCCCAAACCATAGCCATCTCAGCCGGTTGAATTTGTTGCGCCTCTCTGGAAGCCGCCACCAAATCATAAGCCGACTTTGTTGAGAATTTACCGTCCGTAGTTGCCCTCCAAATCCATCCATCAGTTAAACCTGTAGAAGGGACAAAAGCAGCAACAAGTCTCAAAAGTTCCTCCACCTGACCAGTCTCCCTTTCCCTCAAATCCCTCCTCCAATTCACCGACCACACCCACTCTTCTCCTTCCCAAAACCCACTCTCTCCGACGAGGCCTTTCTTATTCGAACACAAGTTATACAATCTCGGGAAAGAGAACTTAAGAGGTTTGTTAATAGCCCACACGTCCTCCCAGAACATTGTATTCATCCCATCCCCAAGACGGTGTTGAAGGTGATCAATGAACCATCTATCATCTCTTCCTCCCCCTTTCTCCACAATTTTCGCCCACCACCCCAACTGCCCACTTCTTCCCACCACCGAGCAATCCCCCTCTTCGCCCCAGAGAAGTTCCCCATAAATAGATTTGATCACTCTCGCCCACAAAGCTCCCCCATCCACCAAAAATCTCCAAAGCCATTTAATTAACAGAACATGATTAAACCATTCCACATCCCGAAATCCAAGACCTCCTGTTTTCTTATTGGAACACAAGGAGCTCCATTTAAACCAGGTGATTCTTCCCGACTGAGAGCCTCCACCCCACAGAAATCTGGAGAACAAGGAATTGAGATTCTTGAGCACAGTCTTGGGAATGAAAGCGTAGGCCAGTTGATATACCGGAATCGATTGAAGCACCGCTTTAACAAGAGTGATCCTCCCCGCCAAAGAGAGAGGTCTTTTTCTCCAGCTTGCAATTTTGTTTGAGACTTTATCCACCAAGAACTTCCACTCGCTAACACTATTGCTTCGGCCTCCTATTTTGGTTCCCAAGTAAAGACACGGGAAGGAAGCAATCTTGCAATGGAGAAACGAAGCCCATGTCCTCTCGACAGACACATTCACTCCCACCGTCATCAGGCTGCTCTTGGCGAAGTTGACAGCAAGACCAGAGATAAAATGAAAGAGAAGCAACAGACTTTTCAGAGATTCCACATTTCGGTCATCAGCCTCTAAAATAAAGATAGTGTCATCCGCGTACTGGAGGTGTGTAATCGGCACTTCATCCTTACCAATCTTAACAGGAAACAATAACTGTCGTTCCGCTGCCCTCTCAACGAGCGCATTCAACCCTTCCGCGACAATGAGGAACAAGAAGGGAGACATCGGGTCGCCCTGTCTCAAGCCTCTCTCCATTTTGAAATCACTCGTTGATGACCCGTTAACTAGGACACTTGCCGTGGCTGACTGTAGACACCCTTGAATCCATTTCCTCCAAATCCCATCGAAGTTCATTCTGTCAAGCAAAGTATCCAAAAAGTCCCATTGAACTGAATCGAAAGCTTTGGCAAAGTCAATCTTAAAGAAGATCCTGCTTCGTCGCTTCTTCTTTGACTCAACAACAGCTTCATTTAAAATGACCGCCCCATCGAGAATGAACCGCCCTTTAACGAAAGCGCTTTGATTATCAGAGATGATCGACCCCATCACCTTCGTCAGTCTCCCCGCCAAGATCTTTGCAATGATTTTATACAAGCTGGTAATGAGCGAGATTGGGCGAAATTCATTCAACGAATCAGCCCCTTCTTTCTTCGGTATTAAAACGATAAAAGAAGCATTACCTCCTTTAGGAATTTTACCGTTCGCGTGGAAGTCCTTCAAGACCTGGAGGATATCCTCCTTAACAACATGCCAAGCCGATCTCCAGAATGAAAAGTTAAAGCCATCAGGTCCGGGACTCTTATCGCCTGAGCAGCTCCAGACCGCTTCTTTAACTTCTTCAGGTTCAAAACCTCTAATCAGCCAATTTCTCTCCTCATCAGAGATTTTCCTTCTCAAAAAGTCAATGGGAATAACAGGCATCTGTCTATCTTTCCGCTTGAAAAAAGTTTCAAAATGATTTCTCACCCTAGCTTTTACCTCTTCCGGTTTGGAGATCCATGAGTTATCAAAGATCAGTCCGCCTATGTCATTCTTCAACCGCCTCCCTTTAATCGCTTTATGGAAGAAACCAGAATTCACATCTCCCTCCTTAAGCCATTTCAGTTTAGCCTTCTGTTGTAAAGTCATCTGCTTATGCTTCAGCTGAAGGGAAAGGAGAGCTTGGAGCTCATTTCTTCTGATAACATCCACTTCGCCTAAACAACTCTGCTCGTCAAGCTCATCTTTCTGTTGTAACTCCTTCTTTAATTCGTGAATTTTAGAATCAATCTCACCAAAGGATGTGCGATTCCAAACTTTTAAAGCCTCGCGAAGTTTCTTCAATTTCTCCTTAACAACGAAAAAGCTCCATCCCTGATAGTCTGTACCCGTCCACACTTTCTTTACAACTTCTTCAAAGTCCGGGTGATTTGTCCAAGCATTTAGGAACCTAAAAGGTTTTGGCCCCCAATCCTCCGTTTTAGTAGTGAGAACAATCGGACAGTGATCCGAGATCGAACGCTTAAGACCGCGTGCAGAACTTCCTTCCCAAGTAAGCATCCAAGTTTCGTTAACAAGGAAACGATCTATCTTGCTCTTGCATTTGCCATTGGGCTTGTACCAAGTGTACTTTCGACCTTGTGTATGAATTTCCTTCAGATCGTTCCCCCGAATAAATTCCTCGAAAAACATCGCCTCCGACGCTCGAAACGTCTCCCCGCTGCCCACCCTCTCTTCTCTTCTCCTGACTGAGTTAAAATCTCCCAAAATACACACACTTCGATCCATATTCTGTTCAACAATAGAACCAATTGCATCCCAGAGAATCCTCTTATCCTTTGATTCAGTTGGCGCATAAACATTGATAATGCAACACAAGAGACCGCCCTCCTTGTACCTACCGTTAACAACCACTGCCCCCGGTAAATCCCAAGAACTAGATGCTTCGAATACCTCCCTATTCCATAAACACGCAATTCCCCCAGCTCTCCCCTCAGAGTTCCTGATTGCCTTATCTGTGTTATTAAACCCCCACCAAGAATTACAAAAAACATCACTAAAAGTCTCCATTTTTGTCTCTTGTAAACAACAAATGTCAATCTTATGCCCTCTTACAAGTTCAAAAACATCTCGTTGTTTCGCAATGCTCCCCAAGCCCCTAATGTTGTATGACAGTAAATTCATGGACAATTCATCTGACACCCAGCATTATCGAAGGAAAGGAAGTTACCTTGCATCTCGATTTGGCGGACAGTCACCTCTTCTTCAATCTGACTTGAAAGCCCTAACTTCTTCCCAAAGTCCCAGATTTTTTGACCTGAAATTCCTCCCTCCTCTGTCGAAAGCAACCCTTTTTGAATCTCCCCAGCGTCTTCCTCCCCTGCGGCCTCCTCACCTCTCCCATTTAGTGGTTCTATTTCAGAGATGAAACGCCCCCAATTCTCCTTCTCCCTCGCTCTATTTTTCTTTTTCCCTTTACCTTTTTTTCCATTTGTGCATCGGGCATCAACCCTTTTGTTGTTGGAAGGCAGCCTCGCTTCCCCTGCTTGGGAGCCCAAAGAATCATCGTTTTCGGTCCTAGCCACTTCCTCAGCATGTTTGTTTTCTTCTACAATAACATTCACGTCGAGACTCTCACTGTTATCTTCCTGATCGTCAAATCCCCCTTGTACAAGAATGGATTCCTTTTCTCTCACAGCAGGAACCGTGAGCAAGGAAAAAGGTACCTCACAAAAGTTTTCGACAGGACGACAAGGGGACTCCAATAAGTTTCCACTTGGGCTTTTGTCTTGGTCCTTTGAGTTTTCGGCCCAAAGGAGGCTATCCTCCTGCTCGGGCCTGCAAGAAGACTGGCCTAAACCTTCGGCAACAACCACATTCAAAAGCATTTTCGAGCCTCCCAACGTTGTCTCCTCATGATTGGTAAATTCGACTGAGGTGTCTGCAACGATTTGTTGTAAAACCGAAACTTCTTGCGAAGGAATCGAAGAGTTCAATTCTTGGAGAACCGAAACGTCTCCATCTCCCACACCGATGTCGTCCATCATTCCGATGGTAGCAATAGCCGGATCCATAGACTCCGCTCCGTCCGACCATCCTGAATCCGATTCCAATTCAGATTCCGACTCATCTAAATCCGGTTCTTCGATCAAGGACGAGAGAGGGTTATCCTGAATTTCTTCAATGCGAAGTGTGAAACTAGCTCCATCAATGCAGCACTCAAATACTTGCTCAATGGATTTGAGACCTGTAGAGATTTGGATCAAAGCTTCGTCCAATTTCTCTCTTTCCTTCGTTAGTTCGTGAATTTTCAATACCCGGCCAAAGTTTGCCGTCACTGAATCAAAGAAACGAGAGTTCCATGCATGAAGAGGGATTCCAAGCCATCTCGTCCAAATAGCTCGCTGCTGGTGCACATCAATGAAGTTCCATTTCCTCTTCCAAAGAAACTAGAAGTCGCTCCATTCATCCAACTCCTTGAGAACTTCTTGTGTTGACAGCTCGCAAATACTTCTGATGAGCACCAAACTTCCCCCCATCGTCGATACTTTCAATTTCCCGGCACATTCGCTGTTGATTTCTTCTTTTATTTCATCCCAGGAGAAATCATCTTTGATGAAACCTGTGAATGTTCCTTCAAGCCACTTAGAATCCTCCTCCGAAGTTTTGAATTGTAGCTTTTCTCTTGTGCAGGGTTCTCCTTCAGAGACTCCAGTGAGAACTTCTTTAAAAGAAACTCCCGGCTTCTTCTTTGCAGAATCCAAAAAATTGAAGCAGTCTGTTTTCTTTCCAATATCTCTTTTGGTGTCGAACCTCTTTTTTTCTTCATCCTTCACCACCCTCTCAAACCTTGGTTTAAAAACCCTAATTTTGTAGCTTCCAATCCAAAGTTGATTCAATTGTTCAAGCAGGCCTTCCGTGTCCTCGACACCTTCGAATCGGACAAAGCCGAAAGGCTTCCCTTTTTTATCTCTCTTTTTGGGACAGAAAATGTCAGTCGGAACGCGAATGGCACCAAACTTCCTTTTCAAGAAATCAAAGCTGCAATCTTCGGGGATGTTGTTAAAGAAGAAGGTGACTATCTGGGATCTCGAAAGAGGTTTAACCCCAGTTCCACTCCTCCAAGTCTTCGGCTGCCTATGAAAGTTATTGCTCCGTTGATACACCACATTGCCTTCTGCTCCGGTCCTCTCGTGCCCCCTTCTCCTCACCACCCTCCAAACCTCCTCACGACTCATGCTCTCCGGTCAATGGACAAGGAAAAAGAACTCTTAACCAAACAACTTCAAGTTACTCCACAATTATTTCAACTCCAACAGCCACTGGTCAGATCGAAAACATTCAAGGTATTCAACTATCTCAAATATCCATTCCAGTAAGCATTCATATCCAATCAAGATCAGTTTCATAACAGAAAACCATTGCAACCACCAATTACTGTATGTATGAAAACTCAATTCGTGTTTTGCTAAGACAAATCAGTGCAAACCCAAACTCCAAACTCCAAACCATTCGCCATTTTCATAGTAGAGAAGAGACTACAACTTAGCTTCAAAGAGAAGTGACGACTGCCTGCTCTGAATCGGACCTGCTCTGAATCTGAAAACGGCACGGCGATAGACTGGGAAGAATTGACCGATGGAGGTTTGGGAAGAAGCCAATCAGATCTTGGCCGAGAGAGACCACCGGCGTTGAGATCGGTGGCTGGCTGGGATACGTTGAGATCGGTGGCTGGCTGGCCGAGAGAGATCGGTGGCAGGCCGAGAGAGACTCTCGCCAAGTCGCCTCACGCGAACTGTATTTCGGGAGGTTGGGTCGCTACTTCAGCCGGACTACTGGCAACGACTGGATTTGGTGGCAGTGATTGGCACCGGTGGCTTCCCTACTGCGTTTTAAGGTCGGCGGTAGCAGCTGCTACTTCCTTGCAAGGCGTGGTCGAACCGGTGCGACGGGGCGGCGGATTTGAGTGAGATCGAGGCGTCGGACAGATCTGGGCGTGGGCGCTGAAGCGGTGCCGGCCTGCTGGCTGCTGGCTGCTGGTGCTGGGCGTGAGGCGTTTGCGCGGCGGTCCGATTGGCGGCCTGCTGGTGCTGGGCGTGTGCGCGACGGCCGCTGCTGGCTGCTGCTGGCTGGTGCTGGGCCGGAGGCGTGTGCGCGCCGGTCCGGTTGGCGGCCTGCTGGTGCTGGGCGTGTGCGCGGCAGGCCGGTTGGCGAGGCGGCGGGGGATCGGAGGAGTTCAGATCGGCGGGGGATAGGGGTCCAGTTGGCGAGGCTAGTGAGAGAATGATGGTTTAGTTTCATATTTTATAAATATACATGATATATTATTTTTTATATTGGGACAATAACTCCAAATATGTACATAATAAAGTACTCCATCCGTCCTAAATGAAATATCTCTTGTTTCTTTTTTACACGTTTATTTAGAAAAAATGTTAATTATATTATTAAATGGTGTGGTGTAGAGTTGAAAATGTAATGTGGGCCCTAAAAATTATACTTTTTGAGGATAATTTTTTTTACAAAAGAAAACAAGACATTTTAAGTGGGATAATTTAAAAAGAAAAAAAAACAATACATTTTATTAGGGACAGAGGGAGTAATTCTTATACTAGGAATCCGAAGGTAAAGAGTAAAAACAATATGGATATTCTTGCCTAGTTTTGCAACATATTTTTTTTTTTTGATCAGTAAAGTAAAATTTTTATTGAAAGAAAATGAATCAAGGCATCAGGAATGCCAATCAGAACAACAAAACAAGTTTGAAGTCTTTGGAACACCAAGAAGTAAAAGGAATTCCTAACTCCAAGATTTTGTAGGCCTCGTTCCAACTCCAAAGTCTCCCCTTAATCTGAAAGACAAGTCTATCAATATCCCAAGCCTTGTCCTGAAAACGACTACCAATCCTGCTTTCCCAGAGCAACCACACTGTTCCCACCCACAAAGCGTTAAGCAGTCTTCTTTCTCTCTTCTTTTTTCCAGCCGCAATGAAAGAAATGAAGTGTTGAAAGATATCTCTCGGATTTGCCGTTTTGATGTCGAGCCATTGAAAGATCTGATCCCACACCGCCGCTGCTTTCGGGCAGTGGAGGAACAGGTGTTCCGTCGTTTCCTCGCTAGAAACACATGCATTGCACCATCTCTCCTCCACGTTGATCTGGACATTTCTTCTACTCAAATTATCACATGTTGCCAATTTGTTTCTAAGACATCTCCATGCCGTCACCTTGGCTTTATTTGGTGTAGGGGCCTTCCAAACCTTTGCCATCTCCAGAGGTACAACTTGTTGCTCCTCTCTTGTTTTTGCCACAATTTCATATGCCGACTTGATTGTGAAGCATCCATCTGGTGTCACCTTCCAGTTCCATTCGTCTTTTACTTCGACACAAGGAGCAAAATCAGCAATAACCAACCGAAGATCCTCCACAAGCCCTTTCTCCCTCTCCCTTAACTCCCTCCTCCACTCCACCCTCCACACCCACGACCCTTCCTCCCAAAACCCGCTTTCACCAACCAGCGTTTTCTTGTTCAGGCTCAAATTATACAATCTCGGAAACACAAACTTAAGGGGTTTGTCTACCGCCCACACATCCTCCCAGAAGCTGGTCTCAAGCCCATCCCCAATTCTTCGCCTCAAATTATTGATGAACCACCGTTCTCTCCTTCCTCCTCCCTTATCCACAATTTTTTGCCACCACCCTTTCTGTCCACCTCTTCCCGCCACCGAACATTCTCCCCCTTCCCCCCACACTAGCTCCCCATAAAGCGATTTGATCACCCTTACCCACAGAGCTTTCCCCTCCCCCAAAAACCTCCAGAGCCACTTACTTAACAGCACCTGATTAAACCAATCGATATTCCGAAACCCCAGACCTCCTGAATCCTTGTTGAGGCACAAGGCATTCCACTTATACCAGGTGATACCCCCCGTCTGTGTACCTCCTCCCCACAAAAATTTGGAGAACTGTGAATTAAGTTCCTTAATCACCGCTTTAGGTATGAAAGCGAGGGATAATTGATAGATCGGGATGGATTGCAACACAGACTTAACTAGAGTAATTCGTCCTGCCAGCGAAAGGTGTCTCTTCTTCCAGCTTGCCACTTTGTTTGAGACTTTTTCAACCAAAAACTTCCAATCTCCAACACCATTGCTGCGCCCCCCAACTTTAGTACCCAAGTATTTGCACGGAAAGGATCCGATCTTGCACATGAGGAGCGATGCCCATCTCCTCTCAACTGCATCTTCCACTCCCACTGTCATAAGACTACTTTTGTCGAAATTTACAGCTAAACCCGAGACGAATTGGAAGAGAATCAGGAGTTTCTTGACGCTCTCCATATTTCTGTCATCTGCCTCCAACAAGAAGATAGTATCAGGAGTTTTGCAACATATTATAGGTTACAAAGAAAAGCCGAAAGCATTTTCTATAACGAAAAAAATCGAATGTAAGTTTGCATAAATGCTTTGTGCTTGAGAACTTTCTAATTGCACTCTAACACGCACTTAAAAAGTAAGATGCACATGCTGTAATAAATACAATTAAAGGCCAATAAATAGTAGTAATTGTTAAATTTTGGTGTCGTATTATATTTATAATCAATATTTACAAATATATCCAATCACAAAAATGATTAAAAAAAAATACTCCATAATCCATATTGCGTCGCGAAGGTAATCATAATTGTTGATAATTAATAATGAATTGCGAAAGTTGATGCAAAATATGATGATTATGGGCGCCCCATTCTCCAATTTTACTTTCACGAAAATAAATGTATTAATTTCATTGCTGAGTTTCAACACTTATCTGCTTTGAACAGTCAAAAGTTGCATGATTGGACTTACTTTGAATTAGTTAAATATAGTCCAATCATAAGGCTTGACAATTTTGACGTGGATTAATTAGTTTCAGTTTCAGTTATACTACTTAAATTTCTCATGCGTATACACAAATTACTATTTTCCACAGATGTTCACATAGTGTAGATCATTCATGTATGTAAATATACTATTAGAGTGTGTGATAAAATATTTTATTAAAATGTGTGAGTAATTGAACGTTTATATAAAAAAATCTTATATATATTAATTATTAATTATACATAGTTTACGATAATAGACCGATAAAAATTAATAAGCCGCATGAAAGTTGGGTGGTCCATGTGGTACACTTATGTGTGATATTTCTATTCGTATAAATTTAAATGCATGAATTGCCATTACAAGCTAACTTCTATGAAAATTAATAGTATCATTACTATGATCCTACCTATACAAAACAACAATAAAAGTCAAAATAAAGATTTAATGATACAATCATGTAAACCTAAAAATATACTGGTAATCTTAGGTAGGTAGAAGTTAAGAAGATGATTTTCGTGACACCTTCATTAAATAAAATCAAAATCTATTAGACCGACTTTTGTGATAAAAGTCAAAAAGAGGGACTGTGTTAGGTGACTTACCTCCTCCATTAACAAATCATTTGATCCACAAATTTCATCTATGTTCATTCATTTTCTTTGCCCTAAGCCTAAGGTTTCTTGTTTCCCACTTTTATTAAGTCAAATTCATAAACTTTAGGACTCTTCAAATATTTGAAAATCTTTTTTCAAATATATAATTAATGACATATGAAAATAAAAGTCAATTTAGTTGTTTGCATTTACTGAACCGCTTGGTAATCAGACTGGAGCATGGAGACAACATAAATGAGAGTTATAATTCATTTTCAGAGTCTTCTTAAAATAAACAATTAAAATAATAGAATAAATGAAATAATCTTTTTGTTTGAATCTTGGGTTTTTTTGTGTGTAAATATACAAACTTTCAGCGTTTTCTAATTTTTTTTAATATTGTTTTTTTTAAAGTTTAATAATGTTGACAATTCCAAGTGGATTAATAATTCCACGTAATAAATTTCTGGCATTTCAACTTTCGGGCGCCGGAAAATTTTTACGTTACAGGACACAATTAAAAAAATATTGATAGGTTGGGTACCAAATAGATATCATCGAAAAGTAAAAACATAATCGATAATTTGACCAAACGATGAGACAGAAAGTGACATTTACCCTATAATTTATAAGCCCAAAAAGTGGGTCGAAATAGTATGCCTGATGGTAAACTTTTATATATTCTCTCATCAAATCAAAACTTATATATAAAGGAAGTGAATAATTTTTCTTTTATCACTTTTATATTATTGTATGGAATTTTTTTAAAAAAAATTAAAAAATTTACATTGAATACAAAGTAAAAATCAAAAGTTTAATATAATATTTTACCATGAAATTCTAAAACAAAACATACTTTTGAATTTAGAGGGATGAGTGTATATCAAGTAGTGGGCATAAAATGATATGGTGAAAAAGTTGATAGCTAAAAGTCAGGAATTTGTATTTTACAAAAAGGATTGACGTTAACGCGACAAATCAACAGTGAGATAAAAGAAAAAAAAAGAAAAGAAACAAAGTTAGATAGTCTGAGTTTTTTTAGAAATTAACTGTAAAAGCTAAATTTTGTTCACTCCAATTAGGGATGCGCATCGGTTAAACTGCAAATCAAATTGAATTCAAGTTTTTCGCATCGAACCGACCTAACCATGCATACTTTTGGATAGATCGAAAAATCAATTGGTTTGGAGCGATATATATAGGGTTGGGATGTATTTAGATATCCTTCTTTTAGATAATATGTAAATTTAAATTTAAACCACACATTTTATTTATGTTGACGTACGAAAACATAATATGACAGATGCCTTTAAAAAATACATTAGAATATTATTCTCTTAAAAATCTAATGATTTAGGATTTTTCGTAATATTTTTAATATTTTTACATGTTTTTAGTATGTATAATGTCAAATATAAATTTTCATGATGTTACATACAAATACGCATAGTATCGTATATAAATATGCGTGAATAATTTTTAATCTATTATTGTGTTTTAGGGCTCATTTTATCTCTTTCTACTGTAATTTGTTTATCTGTTGTTGTTGTTGCATCTGAGTGTGGAGGGTATAAGTAGGCTATGGTGGCAACATGGTGCTGCTGATGTTGGCCGAAATGGAAATTATCTTTAGATATATCACATACTTGCGCATTTAAGTTATACAATCCTTAATCTTAAATCTAAATAGCTGTATATTTCATTATATTCTCTCACCCAACTTGGCGTTGTTTTTCTCTTTCTCTATCACAAATAGGAAGTGCATCATGTAAATCCTATTTAGAGATCTAAATCTAGATAACATATTGTACTGTTTATATGGACACATAAAATCATGACACATGACATAGATATTCAAAGATAAAAAATGCGAAGGGGTATTATTGTCCCATAAAAATCATACGCTAGGAGGCCACGGTCATGCTCGCACCGACTAGTAGTATGAAATCAACCAATTTCATTTTCATATGTGTTTAACCACACACGCGCGCGCGATATGCATATATTTTTAAATCACATATACCGTACCAGGGAGCGCTCGCGCCCCATGGGCGCGACAATGCTGAGTGCAACTGGTGTTAGAGTATAAATATTTGTGTTTAACAATATGCATTATGGTCACCATTATGCATATTAGAAGTGTGTTAATAAACTTAAATTATGCGCATCTTTGGCGAGGGAGCGGTTGTGCACTTGATGCGCGACCGCGTCACCGCGGCCCTCTGGCGCTAGCATATGGTTATGATTTTTATGGGACAATTTTACGCATTCTTGTTTTTTGTTTTGGAATAACTCTACCATATGTATTTACATGTACAAAATGTGTGGTCCATATTTAGATTTATAACTACCCAAACAAGGGGTTCTACGAAATCTCAACCATATATATATGGGTAGTTTTTTTTTATGATGATATGATTATGTTATAGTTAAAATGATGACTATTTTCGTGAAAAATTATAATAACGAATAAGTAAATATAAATCTACAAATAAGCTTGTTATAATAAAATAATAGTGTATTAAGTTAATATGATGAAATTTTCGTCTCTTCTAGGATTCAAACTCAAGTTTGAACGACTATTCATGCATTATAAGCGGCTTATTCATAGATTATTTTGGATTATTCTTAAATTTATACTGCCTTATTTGTTATTTTCTTTTTACACTATAAATTTGAATAAATTAATATCAGCATATGAGTTGAATATCTGACATTGAGATTCAATTTCATTTCTTACCATATTTGGTCATTTTCACTAAGTCATCTCTCTCTCTCTCTCTCTCTCTCTCTATATATATATATATATATATATATATATATATATATATAGAGAGAGAGAGAGAGAGAGAGAGAAGCACAAATGTGCTTAAGAAGTGAGAAGCAATCCAGGCCATTTATTTCACTCAATCAAACGGCTAGTATGCAATCTGTAATATTGCCTTCTAAATATTAGAAAGACTGGTTTAGATATTTAAGCATATATAGAATCGTTACTATAACCAAAAATTTGGCAATCTAATCTTCTTAGTTATGGAAGATATTTAAAGATATCTTTGAAAACATATTATTACACAGAAATAATACTAATTAATATGAAAACTCGGACGGAGACATTCGAAAGCGAGACATTTGACGACACTCATTTTCTTTATGTTTTGCATTTATAGGTCCTCTTTTTCCTTATGTACTGTAGTATATAGATCCAAAATCTTAATCACACATTTTGTTCACGTGGCACACTAAAAATGCAACACATGGTAGAACCTTCTAGTGCCAAACACGTGGAGGGGTAAAATAAGAAAAGTAATTTCAAGCAAAAAAATGTGTAGGTGTATCATTCACGCTAGTACCAACACCACTGGGAATGTTTCAATTCTTTGAACTAATTCACAAATCATCCACAAGACTTTTATCTCTAAGGGTGTCAAAACGAGTCGGATCAGGTATTATACCTGCACGAAATTCACTGCATTTTACTACCCGTAAATCACTATCAGATACTAACATACCCGTTGTGAGTACTCGTGACGGGTATTCAGGTACCCGAAAACCTGCTAATTTAAAAAAAATAAAATTTGCTAATTAAAACAAATGAAAAATCATTTCCATTTAAACAATTATCCATGAAACATTAAAAAATTTAGGGTTAATAGCCGGAAAATACACGAACTATTTTCAAATTTGCATATTGCACATCACCTTCAAAAATAGCCTCAGAATACATCACTTTTTAATTTTGTTGCAAATTGCACATGCATTGACCACCACCTTGATCGGTGTTGATGTGGCACCGGAATTTTCAGACGTGGACTCATCGGCATTCAAAACGACGTCGTTTTAAGTTAGTATAAATTTAAAAAACAAAAAAACAAAAAAAAAGGAAAAAACTCTTAGGTCTTCCTGCCTGAACCTTCTTCCCCAAATCTCGTAGGTCTTCATGAGCAACTGCTGCTCCTGAATCTCCGCCAGCATGAGAGTGACGCGCGGCGGCGAGGAATCGATCTGTTTCTACAAGTAGGCGCATTTGGAGCTCGGCGTAGGCGGCCTTGGCGGTGGAGATGGTGGCGAAGAGCTTGGCGACGAAAGCTTCCATGGCGGCGCGGGTCTTGCAGTCCTCCTTGGCTTCCTCGGCATCCTCGGTCTCGAATTGACGCGACTCACAGCAGCGGAGCTTGTCTTGACGAATCAAGAGGCAGAATACTCCTGGGTTGCAGCGGTGTCTGAGCCGAAGAAAAGGGGGGGTTTTGCTGCGAAAACCCTAGATCCGAAGCGGGTTGTCCTCGCTGCTTCTTCAGGGGCGGCGGCGAGCCACCGTTGCTATTGCCATCAATTGAGGACGGAGCCGTCCTTGGAAGGGGAAGGGGAGGTCGTTCTTTTGAATCAGAGAGGGGATTTCAGAGAGATTTAGGGATTTAAGCAGAAGGGTTTCTGAAATAAGGAGAAATTTTGGGGGTTTTGGTGTTTTGAGACGGAATGAGAGACGAGGGGCGGCGTCCGACGTCGGAGTTGCAGGGGGGAGGGAGGCTGCGGTGGGCGCCGGTTTGTTGTTGTGTCGGCGTCGGAGTTGCAGATGCTCGAAGGGGTTCGAGGCGGTGGAGATTTCTTTGATGTTTGATTTCTTTGATTTTTGTGGTGGAGATTTTTGTGGTGGTGGTTAAGGTGGAGGTGAGGGAAAACAGTGGATTGCCGTATTCTGAAAATGGTGATGGCTCGCCGGATTCTGGAATGGCCCGCCGGAAAAGTAAGGATTTTTTTTTAATTCTTCAAAATATCAAAATGACGTCGTTTTGCCCACGTGGCTTGCCAGCGTGTAAAAAAAGCCACGAGTAATGCCATGTAATGTTAAATATTGTCCACGTCATCGCCGGTCAAACTTAAGAACTGCCGGAACTTTCGTCGTGTGCAATTTACGATAAAATTAAAAGGTGATGTATTCTGAGGCTATTTTTGAAGCTCGTGTGCAATTTGCAAATTTCGTGAAAGTTCGTGTATTTTTCGGCTATTAACCCAAAAATTTATGACCAATTCAATCTTAATTCTCAAGTTTTAAAAGAATAAATCAAAAAAAATATCATTCAAAACATACAATAAAGCAATCAAACATTCTGAATTCTAAATTTCGAATCAAACAAACGATATGAAACAAATTAAGTGTTGTGTACTTGAGTTTCGATTTCTGAAGTGTGTATGTGTTGGGTCCCGGAAGATCTAGAATAGGTGTATGGGTGGGGGAGAATACACTAAAGGCAGTTTTTCAAAATCAAACACAATACAACCTTTAACAGTTAACTGATACTGAAAAGTATGACTGATGAACCAGTTAACGAAAGGTTGAAGACTGATACTGAAAACACTTCAGTAAAGATATCAGTTAAAGTCAAGACTTTAACTGATACACTCGTAGAGCTTCAGTCTTGGATTGAACAAAGAAGTGTTATGAATCTTACTGACTATCCGAAGAATTATCAGTTAGACTAACAACACACGCAGCGAAAAACTTTGTATCTTGAAAAAGCCTTTTTGAAACACGTTGTCAGGTTAATGATTCACTTTCCGATTAGTCAGTTTCAGTTAAGAATATTTGTGCACTGATAAGAAAGTAGAACTGAAAGCGATAAAAGACAAAGGGATTTTAACGTGGTTTGGAATCCAATTCCTACATCCACGGTCAGTAGATCACACTGACAAACACTCTGGGCTTATGCTTACAGGTGCACAACAAACCATGAACTGAAAACACACGTTTTAACACCAGCACACTGGGTTGGATTTCTCATACACACTTAGCGCGCACTGGGCACTATGATCTCTTGGAGTCAGAACACTGGTCTGAACTCCACACAACTCAAACACTCTTTTCGCTCAGTTGAAAGGAGGTTCGAAAACTACCAACTAGATCACAGAGAACATGCTCTTTGTAATAAGTAACTTAAGCTTTGGATAAACAATATTTGCCTAAGGATCTAAGAGAATATATGTAATCAGGAATGAACTGATTTTGACTTTGTGATTATCTTATTCGATTCAAACTTTGGAAGGCTTTGATTGGCTGAGTTATAATTTCGGCAGCGTTTCAGCTTGTGTATTTGAATCGGTGAAGATTGAAGTGATCCTTGAGCTCTATTTATAGGAGAGGTCTTGAATAGATCTGTTGGCGGAGATGGTCTTCAAGAATTCATCCGTTGGAGAGTAATTCGAATTTTGCTGAGACTTCAATCTTCGAGGTTCCTTGTTTGGCGAGAAACGGCTACTCAGGTACAGGAGGTAAGGCGCATCTGAAAAGGTAATCACCAAAAAAGAATACTTTGCAGAGAAAGGACGATCTTCTATATCTATGCATTTAATGCGGCTGTACTTTGATTGTGTGGCTTCCTTTTAACGTTGGAGTTTCAGTCCGAGGAAGAATGTCAACTGATACTTGACTTTAGTATTAGTCCGCTGATTCCACGTAGCCAGCATTAGATGAATCAGTTATAACTGATTCTTCAGTTGAGAAACTCGTTCTAGTTAAATATCAGTATTTGACTCTGCCTTTAATTGCGAAAATCAGTCGAGTTCTTCAGTCTTCAGTCCTTCGTTCTTCATTCTTCATTCCTCCGGTCTTCAGTCTTCAGTCTTCATAATACTAGCTAAACTAGAAAAAGAACTCCAACACTTGAGTTCAAACAGTTCTAGTCTATTACAAAGAAAACTTAAGGATTTTGGTATCATCAAAACTAGGACTAGGATATTTCATTAAGTTCCCAACAGTGTGCAGTTTGAGTTTGTTTGAAAGGGCGATAACTTACGAAAATCCATTATCGACAAATGCCACCACACCTTATGGGTGGGCCATCTAGGTGAGGAGCACATTGCGGCCATGGTTCAATGATCTCACTATTGGCCCCAAAAGTGCAATGTCATTGTTTGTCAACAGGACAAAGCGGATAGTCCGAAGAAGGCTGGCTTGCTCGAGCCCCTCCCAATCCCTGCGCGACCATGGGAGAGTGTGTCGATGAATTTTAAAAACGGTCTATCAAAGGTGGGAGAATTGGATGCCATTTGTTTGTTGTGATAGACCGATTTTCAAAATACGTAACCTTCATACTAGCCCCTAAAATAATCTCCTCAGAAGGGGCATCTGAACTATTCTACAATAATATCGTCAAACAGTAAACAGTAAAGGGTTAATGCCTAAGGCTAAAGGTCTTGGGTTCGAGTCCCCTGTGATGCGGCCTTTTAATTTCTTTATTTAATATTGTAAATTTATCAAAAAGAATATCGTCAAACTTTGGGGACTACCGAAGGACATTGTAAGCGACCAGCATTCCCGGTTCACTTGCAATTTTTGGACCGAACTCTTTAGGCTCCTCGATTCCAAGTTAAACATGAGCTCCTATTATTTTTGATATGCTTATAATTATTTTTATAAATAAAATAAGTAATAACATTACCTCTTAATTATGTTTGAGCAACTAAATCGTACTAATTTCAACATTTTGGTTCACCATCATCCTCTACCATGATTAGTGGTGGATCCAGGAATTCCGAGAGCGGTAGCCCCGAGATAAGTTTCCTTGGGCAATCCATACTTTCCGTCCACCAAGATTATGTCACAATTACTATATTGGGCGTCCGTCAAGATTATTTCACTTTTCTTTTAAGGTAATGGTCCCACCATCCTCTTTAATATTTTATCCTTACTAACACTCTTTATTTACAAAATAACCAATCCAAAATTCAATCTCAACCACACATCTCATAAAGTGGTGAGACTCTTTCTTCACTACATCAAAATCATCACCAATTTTATTAAATCCCGTGTCCAAACAATTTGACATAATCTTGGCATACAGATGGAGTATTTTTTTTTTTTTTTTGTAAAAAGACAAATATAACAACAACAACAACAACAACAACAACAACAACAACAATAATAATAATAATAATAATAATAATAATAATAATAATAATAATAATAATAATAATAATAATAATAATAATAATAATAATAATTCCATAAATTAAATAGATCCAATACACTATAAATAACCTGTGAATATATACTTGACAAGATAGTTATTTTCTATTTAAAAAAGTAATGATAATTAATTTCGATGTATACTTATCAATTGAAAATGTTCCAAAATCTTCTCGTTGTCAACTCTTGAGAAAATATTATTATCAATATATACAACTAAACTATCATTCATTCACTCATTTTTCATACGATTTCACAAATCATTCTTCACAATCTTTATTGTAGAAAACACTCTTTCAACAAAAGTAGTGATTGAGTAAAATAAATGTCAACTCAATCATTTTCATAAATTAATTTAAGAATTAAATAATTCACTTTTAACCATTTCTTTAGCAAAGCTTTTTCAAATTGTTAATTGCAACAATGCTTTAAATGTTTCAAAAGATGGGAGACGACAGGCTCACTTATGTTCCTTCTCTTTCTTAATTCAATTTCGTATAGATAAATTGAAAAATTGGGGGGGAGGGGGCTGAAGCCCACCCTAGTCTGCACGTGGATCCACTCTTGATCACGATCAACAATTTCAGATAATTGAATCTATTCAAATACTCCTTCCGTCCCACGAATCTTGACACGTTTTTCTTTTTGGATCGTCTCACGAATCTTGACACATTTCTAAATAAGATAACTTCTCTATCCTATTTTATTACTTTTATTACTTTTTCTCTCCTACTTTATCACTTTTATTACATTCTCTCTCATACTTTATCACTTTTAGACTTTATTAACTACACACTTAAAACACTAATCTATAATTCCTTAATTCCCGTGTCGAAACTAAGCATGTCAAGATTCGTGGGACGGAGGGAGTATAAATTTATTTTTAAATTTTTTAATTATAATTCATAAATTGAAAATCCACGGGTGGCCGACTAATCTTAAATACTTCCTCCGTCCCATTATAAATGTCCCACTTTTCATAACGAGATGTCTCATTCATTTTTTGGCAATATATTCTCTCTCTATACCTAATATATTTAAATAATTTTCACCAATTCACTTTATTTACTTTTTACACATTTCTTAATTTTCGTGTCCAAAAATAATGAGACAATTGTAATGGAACGAAGGGAGTAAAAGGAAATGAATTCGTGTATGCTGGCATATTACGCAATGAACATTGAATTTTTAGCTTTAGGGATGGAGCCACAGAGGTCTGAGGAATGAGGTTTTTTTTTCTTCATCTTATTTTTGTTAAACAATTATTGGGTGAGATCATCAGTTGAAGAACACCCTAAAAATATGAAGGTGACCCATCTCCCCACCCCCATTATACAAAGAAAATCAATTTTGACAATCACAAAACAGTAGTTCATAATGATTTTGTTGGCTTAAAATATATGGTCACAATGTCATCATCAATGACATCTTCACAAAAGATCTTAGTAAAAGCAACTTGACGTATAATGCCACAAATTGATAACATTGCGAATTGATACATATCATTATTAATCTAAGCATCCATATATATTACTAGTATTATCAAAAAAACAAAACAACATGATGTCGCCTACTTCTAGATATTTTTGAAAGGGCTTATATTATAAACTTGTATATGTAACAAGATTTACGATGCCCAAACCTAATTTATTCCAAGTTATAGCATTTTAATGATTCATTTTTATAATTTTTATTATTTTAAGAAAATTACAGGGTAGGAAGGACTGAAACTGTTGGAAAACTTAATTTTTGCAAGAGTTCTGAATTATGGCAACGTCGAATATAGTATTGTCTAATTAATTATTTGATATTTATGATGAAACATTATATATTTGCATTGGTCCATAGAAGATAAATGAATAAGATAATGAACAAGTGGAATGATGGATAAGTAGGGCCACCGAAGAAGGCGGGAACTGCAACAAATTTATAATAAAGTTGCTAACTTTTAAGCCGTTTGCATTATTACACTAGCTAATAATAGTGTCTCTGCCGATTAATTTAATTTTCAAAATTTGAGGCTTAATTGTTAATTGATAATTGAGGAGTACTAATCTATACTACATGGAATGTATTGTCTCGATCAATGCGTCCGTTCGCAACTATTTATATTCACTAGAAGAGAACGTATAGCTAGTAATTATGTGTGTGTTCTTTTTATTTATTTATTTTCTTTTTATTTCCTTTTAAGGAAGTATCATATTTTCTTTTTATAATTTAGGAGATTGAGAAAACTGTTTGCAAAATAGCGCGAGTAGATTTGGAATTTTCTCAATATTCCGTATCCCAGCCAAAAGAAGGAGTTACCAATTATATATCCTAAGGACTCGTTTGATATGAGTGATTAGGGGGTATAATATTATTTATGACACTTTATCTTATTTTATAAAAAAGTAGTACAAGATATACGACACTTTAGAGTGATTCTGTGTACCATCTTTGATCATATGTTCCGAATTTCTAATCATATCAATTATTAAAGAACTTAAATTTAAATAGATTTTGAAAAATCAAAATGATAAAATTTAGAGAAAAAATTACAAAAAAAATAAGAGAAAAGTCTCTTTTTGAAATTGACCAGATCATAGATTCAACAAATGCAGAAATAAACAATTGAAAGCACCTCTCTGGATAATGTGAATTTCCAGATCTGAACCCCAAAAAGGGTGCATTGGATTTATTTTAATGAGAAATTCGAAACTTTATTTTAGTGTAGAGACATGCTACACGACATTACACGCAGAAGAATAAATTCAATTTAAATGTGTATAGGACAATGTGTCTGGTTATTTTATGATGATATCTTTACTATTAAGTTATACATTTTTCTTTTAGAGATGAGATTGATTGGTACTAGCCTAGAAAATGATGATTATTATATTAAAGAAAATGATGATTATAGATTTATGAGGGACGAGATCAATATTTTGTATCTAAGAAAAAGGATCGATATTTTGAAACTGTTCAATTAATTAATTTTTATTTCCAATAATATTTTCAAAGTAAATTACTAAGTTTGGCATTTCTGTCTTCGGTTCTCTTCATGTTCGGCACCTCTGGTGCCACCCCTCTCTTTCTAATAAATTTTTACCTTTTCTTATAAAAAAAAAACTAAATAAAGACTCCCATATTAGGTGACTGATTGCATTAGATTTTATATATACATATCATAAATATATACCTTTTCATCATTCGATTTTGACGATTTTGGTTGGGTTCACAATTTATGTTTTTCTTATGGAAGTAAAATTCATTTATAAAGATATACGAAGGATGCAACCTAAAAAGGAAATACTATAAAATTTTAAAAATATAAGATAATTAATATTATCACAGAACATTAAGATAATCTGATAATGAGATGAATTACAAATTCAAATTTTCGAACTAATTAAAGTAAAGGGTGCTGGGAAGCGGGAATTGAACTAAATTTAAAATTTAGAACCAAAATCTTGTTTTGAATCACAGTTTGTGATGTGCCATTTTTTTCATGAAGCTTTATTTATCTATCATATAGCATCTAATTATGCAACACACTAAACGATAGATACTTAAATGTTTACAATTTGTGTTGTATTTTCAATTTCAATTTTGCCCAATATTATATAGCTATTGGATTATGTGCAAGTTAATGATAATTATAAAGCCTATGCCCATATAATATCTAAAATGATCAAACACGAAGCATTCACAATTAATGCAATATCACACCATCCAAGCAAATTCCATAACCAAATCATTCATACATCACAACATCAGTCAAACAAGCAAAAAAATTATGTAACCATAAAAGAATTATTAAATTAATCACAGTAAACAGTGCTTTAATTTACTGGTTTGCCTTTGCAGGTGCATGTGGGGGGTGGTTGGTTTGTTCTTGGACGTATAAAAGAAATTAAATTAGCAGTAGATTTGAATCTAGGGTTCAAGATAGCTAAAAAGCAAATGAGAGAAAGGGAAAAAAGAACAAAAGAATCTAAACAGGCTTAGATTAGAAAATTATAGAGAAGCAAAAACTTTTGCCTTTTTCCTCACTTTAAAAATATTGCATGAAAACAGAAGCATGCATTGAGCAAGAAAACTAAAAGTTGGGGATTTTTTTTTTAAATTTCTCTTTTTTTACCTAAGAAAACCCCACCGCTACTACTATGCATGTGCTTGGATATAACAATGACAAGATATGCTTGCATTATATCTCCAACTTGAGTTCAAAAGGCACATGATGCTTTTCCAAATGTTTAATGAAACAATATTGGATGCATCATGTGAGAAAAGCTAAATGTTTTTGGTTTGTTCTTTTGCCAAAAAAATGGATGTTTGGATCGATGAAAAAGCAATTTTACACGAGTTAAAACTCATATTTACATACTATTGAAACACTAGTAATTACAAATATGTCATCGAATATTATAATATTTTTGTTGATAGTCTGACACAAATTTTTGTATTGATAATCACAGTGAAGAGTTTTTAAGATTATTCTACCCTATATTTGCTAATTGGATGGTACAAAACTTCTTGTTACATCTCATGATATACGTTGAAAATAATAAATCTTGTAAGGAAAAATATATAAAAATATCCCAATAGTTAATATATTTTTGAAAAATGGAACCTTCACATTGTAACATTTTGGTATCCTAGCTTCAAATAATGAAGCAAAAATATCCAAAGTCGCATTATTTGGGCTTGAAAAATGTGGTCAAATGTGCAATTTTTGGATAAAAGAATACTATTGATTTATGCTTTGTGAGTTTAGGTAAGGAATTCACGTACTCTCTGATGCAACACCGATTTTCAGAGCCTAACAAATTCGACTAAGTACATTTTTGTGTACCAAAATATTAGTACAAAGTACACGTTGGAACATTTAAAAAAATTGAACATCGAGATACATTCGTACTACTCTCTTCGTCCCATTAAACGCGACTCACTTCTTTTCAACACAGAGATGAAGGAGAATGTGTATATTAGATAAAAATGGTAAGGCCCACAACTTTTCAAGAGTTAAATACTGTCTTTTATAGAAATTAGTCATCTTTAAAGGGACGAGACGAGCCATGATTAGTAGAACAGAGGGAATATTATTTTCCAATCTTATAAAATGCAGTGTTTTAAACGATATTGAAATTTCTTTGTTTCTTGCTATCAATGTAGAAATCCCCCATTCGAACGTATGACAAATGTAACATGACATAGCATGCGTTTGCTGGAGGAATGAAGGGGAAGAAAAGGTAATGAATAATTATTCATAGAGGGAAAAAAGTTGGGGGAGAAAAAAAATTGCAGAGCAATAATTGATCTCATTTCCCTTGAAACACAAGATTTTGAGGTCTGCACCCTTTTCCCCTGTTCTTTCCATTCTCAAAAACTAATTGCTGTGTCCACCACCTTTCACACATGCAATAATAAATACAATTCCAGAAAGAGAAAAAAAGATTGCGTCAAAAACAATACTAATGTTTGCTGCTTCTTGAATCCACCATCTTCACCAATACACAGCACACCACATGGTCCATGTAGATAAGATGCTAATAATATTAATAGGAAATGATGATGTGGTAGACAAGTTGAAGTCCCACCATTATAATAGAGCAGTTGCCCGTACGAGATCCTCTATTTTCTATCGTCTTTCAATACAAATCTAATACTACTATAATATTTATCGCGATATATCCGTGCGTAAGATTAGAAGCCAGTAAATGTAAATCCAAAAACAAGCAATTTTTCTTGCAAATTTGGCTACAATTAGACAGAAAGGGTTGGGTTTCAGCAGAGACATATATGTGCAGTGCACTAACTAGGAGTATACATGATCTATGTACAAGTTACACAATGGTCAACCAAATCTCAACATACTCTCAACCACTGGCGTCGGCTTTCAGCCTTCGCCGGGGTGCCCGTGTTCGATATTTTTCTCGTATGGAAATTCAGTAGTAAACTTACATTTACCAGTTATATCCTCACAAGTTAGTGTCACAAAATTTTCCATCGATCCTATTCTGAACAGCTTTGATGGCAGCAACTCTGGCTGCGGTGGCAGCCCTGTTCGCAGCCACCACGGCCTTGTTCACTTGCTCATCAACCCGACGGAGGTGGATTGCGTTCTCTGCAGTTTTCCTAGCAGCCTGCAAATTAACACAAGAGTTCAATAAGAGTGTTGAACTTTTGTGTTTAACAAGGCCTAATGTTTTAAAAGGAGCGTCGTGTTATTCACCTGAACTGCTCGAAGAACTGCATCAGTGAGCGGGGGGAGGGGGATCTTGAGATTGCCATCATCCCATTCTCCACATCTGGCCTCGCCATTTCGGAAAGTATACATCCCGTAGCCCTGCTTCCGGCCCTCGTGCCACGACCCTTCGTAGAAATGGCCGTTGGCGAAGTGATAGACCCCGAAGCCGTGAATTTTATCTCCAAAGTACTCCCCAGCGTATCTATCTCCATTCCTGTAACACAACAAGAACCAAATCAGCATGCCAAGCCCCTTTCCACATAGATGAAAGGATACTGTATGAGTTGGTGTAGCATTTAATGAAATTTAATAGTCTTATCAATCCAATCTTGTAGTGAACCTGAGTTGAAGTTTTCTCCATTCACTGAGAGTGGTGAGTATTCAACATCACTAATCTTAATGTAGTAGAAAATCTTTTAAGGGATCAATCCTTACAAGAACAGATCATCCAAAAAAGTAAAAAATCTTGATATTAACATGCAGAAATTTCATAAGGATGTAATTCAACCTAATGAAGCAAACACCAAAAGAATCAAACAAGATTAACACTTCATCTCCAAGCAAACAAAAACATCTCCATCACCAAATTCCAACATCACATCCATATCAAAACCTCACAAATTAATCAAATTCAAGAACTCCTTTACCTGAAATGGTAGCATCCAAGGCCATGTTTAACCCCACACTTGAACTCGCCAACGTAGCAGCTCCCATCAGCACAAGTCTGCGCTCCAACACCATGGCTCTGCCCATTGCACCACTCTCCAGCATAAGAATCCCCTGTATAGAACTTATACACTCCGTATCCATGGCGCAGACCCTGCCGATACTGCCCTCTATACCTACTCCCTCTGGCCCAGCTCTCGATCCCATACCCATCATATTTCCCATCAATCCAATCCCCTTCATACCTCCCATTCACAAAGTAATTGTACACTCCACTCCCATTGCACGTCCCCTTATGAAACTCGCCTTCGTAGAAATCGCCATTGCTGTAAAACTCAACACCTTCCCTAATAATCCTCCTACTCCTCCTCTCCTTGCCGCATTCCTTGCTCCTCTCCAAATCCTCCGATTCCGCCTCACCGATGAACCACTGCACCGGTTTCGAATGAGCTCTCGAAGCAAAACACGAGAACCCTAACTTTTTTCCATACTCATCACAAATTTGCTTGAGTAAGCTGAAATTCCTAATTACTAAACCCTTGTTTCTCGAGAACAGAAACAGCAAAACCGCGACGAAAATTAAAGCTAAGAGTAGATTCTCCGAGGTGGCTAAATCGTCCCTATTGAAGAAGGCGAAGAGCGTATAGAGCAGGAGGAGGAAGGCGGCGGCCAGCGGCGCCGCACGAGACGGAGCGGAGCGGAGCGGCGGGGGAGCCGGTCTGCTATGGGGCTTCTGCTCCTCGAGGTCCTCCGTGTCCGAATCGGGCGCGATCTCGCTCACGGAAGACAAACTGTGAATGGATGAGCGGATGGTGGGGGATGAGCGGAGGAGTGAGGAATTCGTGCGAGTGAGCTTCACCTGGCTTTTCTGACAGTCCATTTTCTGATCGGCGGTCTCCAATTTCATCCTCGGCCGTCGATTTCTCCGCCGTCCGACTATTGCAGCCACCGTCTGTACCTCGATAGGCGTATCATGTGCTCCGACGCCGGTTTCATTTCCGGTGGGTGCGCAGGCGGAAAAAGCAGTGGAGCAAGTACGCAGGTTTAAAATTTTTTAGAGAGAGAGAGAGAGAGAGAGAGAGTAGTTTTGTTTGGGGTTTGGAATTATTCAGAGAGTGGACCGAGTTTATTGTGGGGATGTTGTATTTATATGTTGGAAAAGCATGAAAGTGGTGTGGGGCCCGCTGTACTTGACGTGGACCGTGAATGAGGGATCTACGGGTCAATATTGGTCTACATTTCTCCGCCGTTCGATCACCGCTTTCCCGCTATTCAACCCCAACCTACAGCCGTCTGATCTAGATTTGCCTCACCCCGGCACGTGCGACTCAAAACAAATTTTAAGGGAATAACTTTTTTTCAAGATTTGGAAATATTTACAGAAAAAGAAAAGGAACTCGTACATTTTATCTTCTCTTATTTTTATTTATTTATTACTCTTCCGCCCCAAACGAAATGTCATGTTTTCCTTTTTGGGTTGTCCCAAACGAAATGTCATGTTTCCTTTTTTAACAATACACTCTCTCTCTATACTTAATATTTAAATAATTTTCATCAACTCACTTTATCTACTATATACATATTTCTTAATCTCCGTGCCGAAAAGAAATAGTAGGACATTTCGTTTGGGACGGAGGGAGTGCTTGTCATCTTTTAACGAATAAGTATTACGGATTTAAACTTAAATACTTTTAAACGTTATTCTTGTTTTCTTTTTTTTTTTCCGTTTCTGCATAGGGGTTGGGATTTTGGAGCAATAAATGGCATTGAGCGACTGCTATACAGCAATGATTAACAGTAATTATCTATCTGGAACACTAAATTCGTTAAGCAAATATAGGGATAATAAATAAATTTACTTACTAAAAAACTTGAGTCCAAAAAAAAAAGTCACTTACCAAAGTTTCTTTGAATTGAAAAGTTCAATATGCATTTATTTTAATGTTGGAATTTTTATTACGTTTCTATGTTTTTAGAAAGTGCAATTTGAACATAGTGTTTGACAAGGGTGTCAAGTGGAAGAAAAAAAACATTTAAAGAGAATGATGGAGGGATTTCTTTTAGTAAGTTGGTCTCTATGTTTCCTTAAGTAGCCAAAATTGATTAGTGTGTGTGAATACTTTATTGTGTTCCTTTTGTTTTCAATAATGGAAAAAAATTATAGCAATGGTGTGTGGTGTAATAAACTGTAAAGCGTAAAAATAAAAAGATATTGCACGACACAAATTATGTGCGATGGATTCGATTTAAAATATGTTAATGAAAAACAAATTTATAATTTTTCACAACGAGATTTCATGACCACCAACCATCAAGACATTTATGATGTCAATTCTTATCATAATATTAAAAGCGTAATGTATGTAATAAATTAATATCAACATTACAGCAAAATATAGTTAGGAGTTGGGAATTTTGATTAGAAACGAGTTGGGGCATTCGACATTATTTATTGTGACCATTTCTAAAGACTTGGTACTACTACTATGTTAGAAAGTTGGCAAAAACTAGAAGTTGGAAGTCGGACATTTAATTTAGAATTATGTCGTGTTTTTCAAGAAAAAGTGTTACATGATTTTTAAATTTTTTTAGGGTTATTGTTATTCTTTAATGAGAATATTGTTACGGAAATTATCTTATTTTAAATAAAAATATTACGACTTATTTTCACAAAAAAGTATTTAAGAATAATTAAATCAACTGTACTAAATAGGCATTCGCGGGTTATATATCCATTTATTACTCAATCAATTAACTATTTAATCCAATTAACTCCTATTCATAGCACAAGCCAACCCATAACAACTCAAAATATTATTGCTTTAAATCATCAATGGTTCTGTTGGCTTGATTTATTTGTTTATTGATGATGTATCATAATACCAAATTCTTTTCTTCCCTTTTAGTGGAAAAAATGGGGAATGGGTGTTCAACTTTTAAACTTTAGGTTTTAGTTAGCTTCTTCTTTTGTTAGTGGAAAAGTGAGGAATGGACGTTAAACCTGCAGGGTGCGTTTAGTTTGAGATATAAGGAATGAATAAACTACATTTATCACATTATACCTTGTTTACTTTAATGTATGAAAAAATCAGGGCATATTGTATAATTTTTCTGACAGCTCCTTATCCCTTGGGAAATGGTGGTATAATTTTATACCATTTTATAAAGAGTGGATAAATATATTATCCTTCAAACCAAATAAGATAGTATAAAATATGTGTTCTCCACTTTAAGTGATAAATTTATACATCATTATATTATCCCTCCATTTAAAGGGATAAAAAAGCAAACACTCCCCTAGAGTTAATCATGATTGACGTCTTCAATTTTCAACATCTTTTAGAAAATTAAAAAAAAATTATTTTCCATTTAAAAACCCTCGACTTTAAAAATAATCCAAAATATATCATGTTATACAAAATTCAATGATCAAGTAAAAATGTCTTTTTTCACCTCACTCAATAAAATGATATCGTTTCACCTAAAAATTCGATATGATGATCCATCATTTTATCGCCTGATTTGCTATCACGTGGATTATAAATAAATCTCATGAAATGAACTATTTTATTGATCACAGTATCATAACTAAGGCCTAAGTGCTATGGATTTGTATTCTAACAATATCTTCTAAATCGACATCCACATCTATCATATTCAAGTCCACCAACAACGATTACGAGAATCAAAAAAATAATATAAGTGTGTGCATGTGTTGGCCCAACGGTAGAACCGTAAAAGGTAAAATGCTCAAAATTTGAGGTCATGGGTTCGAATCACCCGACACGTGATCTTAAAATTTCGTTATTTACTTATATAATTTATCAAATAATAATAATAATACCAGTCTAATTGGAGTAAATATTCATAACATATTTATATGTTTAATAGAACTAGAAAACCAAAATGATGTATGGAGTAAATTAATACTACCAATTTACTGATTGTACTGTGATCTTGAAGTTATTAATTTTTCTGAAAGAGAATCATGCAATAGTAACGCTATTAAACACTTTATGCTACCAAAACTTTTATAAAAAAAGCTGCCATACTATATAACTATAGACGCTGAGAATCTTTTCTTATCAATATTTGAATGAAGTAGCTTTTCTTATAAATATTTGAACGAAGGTAATCTCGTTGAGAGTTGCAGTTAATGCTTCAGATAAAAAAGAAGAAGAAGAAGAATGATCGAAATTGTTTGAATCGTAGTCATGCCTTCCAATTTTTTAATCTTTTAATTTATATCAACAAAAAAAAAAAAAAAAAGTTAAACAGCGACACTAGAGCTGATCAAAGTTGCAACTTGCAATGAAGGGGTATGAAGTGTATTGCGTAATTGGGCTGGGCCCATACAAACAGCTCAAGCAGTGGGACTGCAAAGTAGTAACAGTTTTGCAGAAAGAGATAAAAATTATTTTATAAATTAATACCTCTCAGGGTCATTGTCTAAATGATTTAAATCACGATAATATAGTCATGAATCATGACTTCCATATACCTTTTTTTTTTCTCACAGAATATAAGAGATAGTAAGGTTAAAAATTAATATATGTAGACATACTGCCTCATTGGGCCGGGCCAATCTCAAGTCAATTGGGCTAAAAGCCCAAAGATTTTACGCTGCAAAATTTAATGCTTCTTGATCAGCTTCTCCTTCATCCTCTCAACCGCGTTTCGAAGAGTTTGCTCATCTTTGCAGAAGGCGAACCTCACAAGATTCTTGCCCTCTTCCGGATTCAAGTAGAAGACGCTCGTCGGGATGGCGACGACACCGACTTCCTTGATCAGATACTCGCAGAAGGCGACATCGTTTTCGAACCCGAACGGGGTGTGATCAACCACCACAAAGTAGGTTCCACTCGATGGAAACACCCTAAACCCCACAGACTTCAACCCCTCCACCAGAATACTCTTCTTAGCCAAATAGTCCCTCCTCAGCTCTTCAAAATACGAATCCGGAGCTCGAAGGGCGGCCACAGCCGCGTGCTGCAAAGGTGTGGCTGTTGAAAAAGTGAGAAAGGAATGCGCCTGCCTCACACCCCATGTCAGCTGCGGTGGAGCCACAGCCCAACCTATCTTCCAACCTGTCAACGAAAAGGTCTTCCCCAACGAGTTCAAGGTCACTGTCCGCTCGTACATCCCGGGGAGGGAGGCAATGGAGATGTGATCCATCTCAAAAGCCAACTTGTCATACACTTCATCAGAGAAGACAAGAACATCGTGCTCAATGCAGAGGGATGCGATGGCATCAAGTTCCTCCCTCGTGAACATTTTCCCCGTGGGGTTGTGTGGGGTGTTGAGCAGGATTGCACGCGTGCTTCTTGAGACGAGGGATTTCAGCTCATCAATGGGGGCAGAGAAGCTTGGGGGCCTCAAGGTGACAGACTTTGTGACAGCGCCAGCCATGGAAAGGGTGGCTTGGTAGGAGTCGTAGAACGGAGCAAAGAGGATGACTTCATCACCGGGGTTTATCAAGCCCAGCATTGTTGCAGCGATTGCCTCTGTACAGCCGGAGGTGATGGTGACCTCCTTCTCCGGATCAACCACAAGCCCGGTGTCCTTCTTGAAACGCTCAGCCACAGCTGCGTTCAGATCAGGGACCCCAATTCCGCGAGCATACTGGTTGTTGCCGTCTCTTATGGCCTGAACAGCGGCTTCTTTGACAAACTCTGGGCCGTCGAAGTTGGGAAACCCTTGTCCTAGGTTAATAGCACCATGCTTGATAGCAAGGCTACTCATTTGTGTGAAAATAGTAGTTTTGAACTTCTCCAAGCGCTTGGCAACCTGCAAAAAGGAAGCTCATTTTGATGTACACATCAATTTCACGATTTTTCATCTTCTATCATTTTGGCTACTAATTAAAATATTGAGTCATGACAATTACATTGATCATAACAAAGTAATATATAATGATCTTTGATGCATCTATTAACCACATTTTCATGGATTGTAAAGGATTAAAAAACCCTTCTGATGGCAAATATAACTGACTAGTATCTGCCCCAACCCCACCACTCCAATAGAAGATTCGAAAGCAAGCGAAAACAAGTATCTAACTGAATAAAGTCCTCCCATATTTCAAATTCCCAATTAACCAATAAAAACTTCAAATGAAGAAAGAGCTCAATTTTCCCCTTTAATTCAAAGTTCAGTCACAAACACTACACAGTGTTACCCAACAATTTGAGATCACAGCTCAATTCAACTTAATTAAAACAAGAAAGGAAAAGGAGATTAAACTTCACCACAATACCCAATCAGGCTTACCCTAAATCTCGCCACAAAAAAGAAGAAGAAAAAAGCGCCATAAACAGAATCGAGCAATAGAAAGCAAATATTAGACCTGGAGAGCTTGCGGAACTGAGTTTTGGGCTGTCTCGCTCTCAGCCATGATCGGTGAAAACCCCGAAGCTGAGAATACGATCAATTAATTTGAGCAACGATAACAAATTTTGGGCGGGTATTAACTGTTAAAGGTTTCGCAGAGTATCGGAGGTTTTGGAAGTATAATGTGGCCGTGATTATGTCCAGTTACATTACTAGTACTCCATTTTAGGTATATAGATATATGTATATTGAAAATAATGGTGTGGAACATGAGGTTTTTTTTTTTTCTTTCTTGTCATATACTATTTTTTTATTTTTAAAGATATTTGTAGATAATGCATTAAATATAGCTTAAAAAGTAAGGTCGTAAACAAATCAGTTCGAAACTCGATTTGATCATAGTTGGATCAAGATAATTAGGGAGTCTGTGATCGTGTGTCAGTCAAACGATAGAATGATTATGCCTAAAACCAAAAGTCATGGGTTTGAGTACACCGGGACATGGCTTTTAATTTTGTTTGGGGCTTAGGCTGTCTGCATTCGCTGTCTAATGGTCCAATTGGCCTTGAGTTCGATAAAAACTCGTTTAAACTTGTTTATTGAAGTTCGTCAATTAAATAAATCAAATTTGAACATAATAGTATTTGACTAGATAACTTGTGAATAAATTTGTTAAATGATTTAATTTTAATTTAAAATTATTAATATATACAACTTATTGCTAGCATTTGCACTCGTGCAACGCACGAGAAATATTTTTATATTTATTATACTATATAAAATTGATTATCATTTGACTATTATATAAAAATTATAAATATAATTAAAATTACTATAATTTAAGATAAATATATATTAATTTAATATAAAATAATAAAGAATAATTCATATTAATAAAAAATGATATTGTGAAAAAAGAAAATAATTATAAGTAAAAAGATAATTGAAAAAATAGATTTATTCAAAAAAAAGAGGAGAGAGGAGAGAGAATTTTCTTAAGTTTTAATCTTTAAATAAATATATTTTTTATATTTTAAATCCAATATTTACATAACATATATCAAATTAAATCTCTTGGCATTATCTTTAATTTGATATGCATATCAAATATTTTATAATTAGTCGAATTTTATAATTTTAAAAAAGAAATAAAAAGGAAAAATGAGAAGTTAAAGAAAAAGAAGAAGAAAGATGTATAGCTTATAAATAAACCTTCAATTTTATTCTAACTACAAAATTGTCACTCAATTTCGAAATTGATTTGAAATCAGTTTGAAATTGAAAACTCCCTTTTTAATATAGTATAGATTTATATACTATAATTAGTAATAATTATATTAAGTCCTTAAGTAATTCTATTTGTTATAGAAAATAATTAATATATTATATTATGTGACAATAAAAAATAAGATATCTTCAAAGAAACAAATTCAAATGTAGAAAGTTCATTTGAGCTCAATCAAATTCGAATAACTCGAAATATTCGATAAACAAAGAAGCTTAGTTTAATTATAAACAAATCAAAATTCATCATAACTATATTCGACTGGATTCGGTTCAATTATACGACTAGTTAAAGAAGTTTTATGTTCCATCTATCAAAATCATTTGCCATAATTATTAGGCGTGAGCAAAACAGATCCGAAACCAAATAACCAAATCGAATCGTTGATATTTGATCCATTTAGTTCGATTTTGAACTGTTGTGGTTTTTGATCGGTTCTAATTCTGAAAAAAAAATCGATTTTTTTGATCGGATCGATTTTGTATTTAAGAAATTCGGATGAAATTGAACCGACCGAAATTTTTAGTTTATCCAACTAATTAATAGAACATGATCTAGGTGATTTTGTTTTTGTAGTTTGAGCGATGGGATAGTTTTTCAGTTGATGGGCCTTTGAAATGCAATCAAACTGTTTTTTTTTTATTTTAGAATAAATCCAATCAAACTGTTAATTAGTCTCTTTAGTAGGGATGGCAATCTACTCGCGGGTAACGGATATCCGTGAAAATACGAACCTATTAGGGTGGGTTTGGATACCATTTGATATTCACGGATAGTTTTGTGGTTGTAATTCAGTATCCATTTAGTTCGTGGGTATGGGTTTGGATACTTACTATCCATACCCGCGAAACCCGTTTACCCGCAAAAAATACCCGTCAATTATCCGTGAATTACCCGTCAAATATCCACAAAAAATTCCATAAAATATGGGCTTTGAATATATATTTTGAGATTATGGGCTAGCATATTATATCTTAAAATATGCCCAAACAGAAACTGAACTAAGGCCCAAATTCTAATAGTCTAATTTAAATTTGAATTTTGTTAAGCAATTATAGAATTTTGTTGGATTTTATATTTTAGTTGATGAATTTGAATTTAAACATTGTTCTTTGTGGATTTCAACATATGGATTTGAACTATGTTATTTGTGTTGATTTTTTTTTTCTATTAAATTTGTTGTAAATTTATATTTAAATTTTGTTTCTTGAGTATCCGGCGGATAGTAGGTGGCGGGTATCCGGCGGATAGTGGGTATCCGCGAATAGCAGGTGATGGATACCCGCTGGATAGCGGGTTCGTAGATACCCGACGGGTAGCGGGTTTGGATACCATTTGATATCCATTGATAGTTTCGTGGTTAAAAACTACTATCCATTTAATTCGTGGGTATGGATATGGATAGTCACTATCTGTACCCGTCGTATCCGATTGTCATCCCTACTCTTTAGATTGTTTCATTTTGTCCCACCAAAATGAAACTTTTTTCTATTTATACGTAAATGAATCTTTATATGCACCATCAACTACCACGTGATTTTCCCTCTTGTTCTATGAAATAAACATTTAGTAATATGTGTGCGTGCGTTGGACTAATGACGGAAGGTTAATACCTAAGATCTAAAATTCTATGTTAGAGTCCATCGTCGCACGATCTTTAAATTTATTTATTTTACTTAGAGCACCCATTATGGGGGATGCAAATTGCCGCATCCTCTCATCCCGCACTAGCCTCTCCCTCGAGCATTTGGTGCAGACGAATTTTTGGTTGGACACACGGCCCAATTAGGCATGGGCCCATCAGCAATGCACATTTTTTTTTAGACTTTTACCTTTTTTTATTATTCTTTTAATTTTAATTAAAAAGACATTAAAATTAAATACAAAATAAAAATCAAAATTTAAGAGTAGGGGTATTGACTCTCTCGTAGTAGATGATGGACTCTTAAATGGTGGGGAACACATTTAACAATCCACATTGGCTCTCTATAGTGGATGCGCTTATGTAGGGATGACAGTGGATCTTGGATTCGGTCCAAATCCGCGGATCAAGATCATTTTTCTAGGATCTGGACCTTGTGAAAAATGGATCCGATGGATCTAAATTACTCCTAAGATTTGCGGATTTGGATTTGGAGCAAAAATTTTGAGACCCAGATCCGGCCTGCGGATCCAATTATATATAAAAAAAATACTCCTATAATTTTATTTTATTATTATCGAACTCTACCCTAAAGATTTATTACTAATCTATACATCTATTTTCATAAATAATATATAATTCTATTAAAGGTAATGTTTTACTTTTATTTTAATTTAAATTTTAGTTATTATTATTATTATTATTATTATTATTATTATTATTATATTTTTTATTTGTATTGATAATATGATTTTTCTTTTTTCAATGTAAAAATAGAAGACACATGTTCCACTGTTACTAAATATTGTGATGAAGATAGAGATAAAATTGATTTTAATGATATTATAATTAATTTTCATCCCTTTTGTACATATACAATTACAATAAGTGTGTATCTCATTATTCTACTAATATGTTATTTAGTACTTGATTATTATATTCTTACTTATTATGAATTTTATAGTAATATTTATTTTATAAATTATGATTTAATTATTTATTTTTTAATAATTGTTGAAACTCTAGACCATATTTGATTTTATTTTTAGTTAATTTAAAATTTATAAATATTTTAAAAGAGAAAAAAAATACTCCCCCTGTCCACGATTTAATGCCCCACTTTGGTGTGGGCACAGAGACTAAGAAAGCTGTAAAATGTGATGTTGATGAAATATAAGGGTAGTTGACTAAAGTGATAAAGATAGTTGACTAAAGTGATAAAGGTATTGTGAGTGGGTCCACTGGTGATAAAATGTAGTAAATATATAATATAAAAATGATAAATGTGTTTTAAGGTGGGTCCATTAGTGGCAAAGAGTAGTAAATATAGGAAAAGAAAAAGTACAAAAAAATAGAATAGGGCTTTAATTTGTGGACAAAAATTTAAAAGCAAGTAGAGCTTTAAATTATGGACGGATGGAGTATATGGATTTGGGTCTGGACTTGAGACCCTGTGGATCTTATGGATCTGAACCCCTGGATCTTATTTTTTTGGATCCAATGAATCGGCCCGGATCCGGACCTAAGTAAGAAAATTCGGATCTGGATCTGGACCAAGCAGGATTCGGTCCAGATCCAGCCCATTGCCATCCCTACCCTTATGCAATGGTGTGGCAAATACATTAAGAAACACAATAATTGGGAAATAAGAGAAAAATAAAGGCAGTAGAGCATGAAGAGAAGGTCCAAATATATAAAAATTACTCCCTATGTTTGACAAACATGGAGTTCGTACCTCAATTTCGCATGAATTGTTGTCTTTTCCCCCATGTTTTGATTGTTAAGATGTGTTTGTATCTCAATTTTGAGTTTTATGAGGATTTGATTGCTTGGTGTAGTTTTTGAGTATTTTCAGAGAACATCAAGAGTTAATTGGAGAATTGTGAGGGCATAGGATCGAAGTACGTCTCGAGAGGAATCCATGAGCGCGAACGGCGCCCAAATTAGAGCTCGGACGAGGGAGAACGGAGCCGACAAAGTCAGCCGGGCATAGGGGTGGGAAAATAGGGTTCGGGTATAGGGTACCCGATTACCTGACCCGAAAAAATCGGGTATTGGGTACCCTATACCCGAAAAATTAGGGACCGGGATCGGGATCGGGTATTTAGGGTGGGGAAAAATCGGGTATCAGGTATACCCGATCGGGTATCGGGTATACCCGAAATACCCGGTTTTTTATTAAATATATATTAAATTATTTAATTAGGGGTTACATTTTTGAATTTTTAAAAAAAAAATCGGGTATTTTCGGGTACCCTAATACCCGATTAAGGAAAATCGGGTACCCTAATACCCGAAATACCCAATTTTCACAATTTGACCTGAAACATGCAATTTTGACCGGGTAATTTAGGGTACCCGAATACCCGACTCGGGTACCCGAGTCGGGTATTAGAGTACCCGATTTTTTTTCGGGTTCGGGACCGGGTATCGATTTTCCACCTTAATCGGGACCGGGTACCCAATTTTTTTGGGTAGGGTACCCGATCCCGACCCGATTCCCAGCCCTAGCCGGGCACAGGAGGTCGCGGCCGCGGGCGAGCGTCCGTGGGAACACCATCGCCCGCGGTCACCACCCGCGGCCACGGGAAGGACCGCGGGCATCGTCCTCCAGCTCCAGCGCACCCCCGCGGCCGCGGGTCCCCTGATCCTTGCCCACGTTTGCAGGCCGCGGGCGCGGGCCGAGACCGCGGGAAAATGGTGGGGGCCAGTCGTAATTTTGAGCCCTTAAGCCCCATTTCCCCCCATTCCTCATATCATTCATCTTCTCCAACATTCAATACACCCTCCTACCTCCATACTAAACCAGTAAACCTTAACCCCCATTAATACTCCTTGCTACCTATTTGAAGAAGGCATTGAAGAGGAGAGAGGATTGAAGCAAGCTTTTCAACAGGATTTATTTATTTTTTCTCTCTATTTCATTTATGTTTCCTTTTTTATTGGGTAGGTTGTTGTTGAACATGATAGGCTAAATTTCTCTTTGATTTGGGGATTAGGCTAGATGATTATTGTAATGGATTGATTATGTGTGCTCAATATAAATCTTGTTTGTTCCTTTGCACATTATCTTTTCAAACCCTTGCTTTATTTCTTGTATGGATTGTTGGCCACATTCTATGCATTTTTAATTTGCAATTTGAATCGGGAGATGATAATTGCAATAGATAAGGTGTTTGAAACATATCAATTCGATAACCGGGAGGTTGAGAGTTGGGTGAGAGTATGTCGATCTTTGTGTGCTTTTGGGAGTTATAGATTAGAAGTTGACCGGGGACAGCAACTATGATCCGTAATCTACCGTTCTTGTCGTCCGGGAGGGGGCTAGAACTAGTTGGGAGATCACTCTAGATAATTAGGATCGTCAAGATTAGTATTGAGCTATAATTGAAGTCCTTTGCTTAACCATCGATGCCTAGTCCTTAAATCGTCTTAATCATTACATTAGTCCACGTTGCTTACTTGTTTTTATTTGTCTTTGCATTTGTTAAGTATTTAGTTAGATAATCAAACCAATCACTCCATTGTTTAGTCTAAATAGCTCTAGCATAATGAATTAGGTAATCACTAGAATTAACTACTAATCCTTGTGGAATACGACATTGCTTCCCTATGTTGCAACTACACTGTATACTTGCGGCGTGGTGAAAATAATTAGCGAACAATGTCCCACTCTAATAGACTCATTTTTTTTAGTACGAAGATTAAGAAACTTACTTTTTTGGAAGAAAATGGTGTGTCCACACCAATTAAGTACAATTTTTTTTAACTTAAAATGAAAAACAAGCATATTTTAGTGGGACGTCCCAAAAAACAAAATGAGCCTATTAGAGTGGAACAGAGTGAGTAATTCATGATCCGTCAAACTTTTTTGTGATATCACTTTACATCATAATTTATAAGTAGAAATTATAAAAATAATTTTATAGTATTAAACAGAATTCTATCATCTGAAATCGTTATTCGTGATGAAGCATGATGATGAACCAAAATGATGAGGCTAGTATAGTTCAACTTATTGTTACACCTTATAAACTTTTTAGTAACTTATTTTACCAAACATTTCGAAAAAATTTATAAGCTCTTAAATATCTTATAAGTTATTTTAAAGAGCTTATAAGCTCGGCCAAACACCCTCTAACTCTTACAAATTGGGTTCGCCAATTTCTGACCATGTGGCCCCAAATGTTTTGTGCAATAATTGGCTTAGAAATATTACTCCATAGTCCAAACGAAATCATAATACTCTTAAATTCTCGCCACAACATATATCAAAAAGAAGAAACTAATCAATCTAGTATCTTATATTAAAAAAAAAAAGGGAGTTTTCAATTTTAAATTGATTTCAAATCAATTTCAAAATTGAGTGACAATTTTGTAGTTAGAATAAAATTGAAGGTTTATTTAAAAGCTATACATCTTTTTTTTTTCCTTTAAGTTCTTATTTTTCTATTTTATTTCATTTTAAAAATTGTGAAATTTGACTAATTATAAAATATTTGATATGCATATCAAATTAAAGATCACGACAAGAGCTTTAATTTGATATATGATATGTAAATATTGGATTTAAAATATAAAAATTATAGTTATTTAAAGATTAAAACTTAAGAAAATTCTCTCTCCTCTTTTTTCTGAATAAATCTATTTTTTTTTTCAATTACTCCTTTTTAACTTATATTGTTTTCTTTTTTCACAATATCATTTTTTTATTAATTTGAATTATTCTTTATTATTTTTATATTAAACTAAAATATATTTATCTTAAATTATAGTAATTTTTTATTGTATTTAGAATTTGTATATAATAATCAAATGTTAATCAATTTTATATATAATAAAATATAAAAATATTTTCCGTGCGTTGCACAAGTGCAAATGCTAGTACTATATTAAAAATGGAGTTTTCAATTTCAAATCAATTTCAAAATTGAGTGTCAATTTTGTAGTTAGAATAAAATTGAAGGTTTATTTATAAGCTATGCATCTTTTTTTTTTCTTTAACTTCTTATTTTTCTATTTTATTTCTTTTTTAAAATTGTGAAATTCGACTAATTATAAAATATTTGATATGCATATCAAATTAAAGATCATGACAAGAGATTTAATTTGATATATGTTATGTAAATATTGGATTTAAAATATAAAAATTATATTTATTTATTTAAAGATTAAAACTTAAGAAAATTCTCTCTCCTCTCTCCTCTTTTTTTTTTGAATAAATCTACTTTTTAACTTTACTTTTTAACTTATATTGTTTTCTTTTTTACAATATCAATTTTTATTAAAAAGAATTATTCTTTATTATTTTTATATTAAACTAAAATATATTTACCTTAAATTACAGATTTTTAATTATATTTAGATTTTTTTATATAATAATCAAATTAATATCAATTTTATATATAATAAAATAAAATAAATATTTTTCGTGTGTTGCACAAGTGCAAATGCTAGTTATATTATAAGTATTAGTAAAGTTTGAAGTTGAAAAGGAAAAATTCTGAAAATGATTTCGTAAAAGTTACTTTTGATGCAATGATTTATCGTTCTAGGACTTATGTTAAAATCTGTATAATCTCTTATGATGCAAAAATCGGTTTTAAACCTTGCTACTATATACCATAATCTATAAACAAGTGGTTTAAATATTTAGACATTCAAGATTGTGGAACTCTTGACATGTATTAATGACCAAAATAGAAAATGATAGTTTGCTAAAATTTCAAGGATTTACCTGAAAAAAATTAAAATATTTAAAGGATTTCCTTATATCTTTAGTTAAGAGTTCTTGTAAAATAATTTGAAGATCTTATAACTCATTCAATCATGTCCACGAGAATTTAAAAGTTTAATTGAGTTTCCAAACACGATTCACCCTACATATTATATATTTTCAATTTAAGAGGGATAAAATGAAAGATTTAGAAGATTAGAAATAGAAAGAGTTTAGAGTATCACATAGGATATGATTAGTATGGTCTTTTTTTTTTTTTTTTTTTGGTGAGATTACAAGATAATCAATTATGCAACCCGCATGCAGGCGGGATCTTACCATCACCCAAACGGTGGGAAAATATCACTGTACGTAGACGAGAAACGCTCTGCGTGTGAGACCTCAACACAAAACAAGCGTGTGAGACCTCAACACAAAACAATTGAAATATCGCACGCAAGTGAGAATACAACATCACCTAAAGTGGGAAAACATCACCGCACGCAGACGGGATTGAACCCAAGACCTCTCACAAATGAGAGTCTTTGGGTGCCTCAACTTTGCCACTAGAGTAAGGCCTCATTGGCGATTAGTGTGATCTTTAATGTGTTTCACTTTATAGAATAGTTATATAATTCATTTTTTCTTCTATGAAAGTCTTATATATTCCCTCCGTCCGCGATATCATTTTCACTTCCATTTATAAAAGTAGGGTCCACAAATTTCCACTCACAACAATAGTGGGACCCAAACTCCACTCACTACAATATCCACTACTATCTAGTATCTACTACCATACACAACTTTTCTTAAAACCCGTGCCGTCCAAAATATGAAAACGATATCGCGGACAAATGAAGTATCTAGTATTAACAGCATAGCAAAAAATAATTAATTAATTAATTTCTTATGTTTTGCCATGCCTAGCTTGTAATACTAATCTCAATATTTTTTTGTTTATAAACTTATATATATCTAGCTAGATCTAACTTGTATAATAACAATTCCACAATATATAAAAGCCATATGAATCCATAATGAAAAAAATACTCCTCAAATTGAAATGTTGTACTTAAGAAGAATTCTCAATTTTTTATCGAAAAAAGAACACTACTCAAATTGAAACCCATGTGGGCCATATCAAATATATTTAATTCGTGTGGCAGAAAAATATTACTTGTAAAAAAATCATAATTGCGGCTGCATTACGCGTGAAAAAGAACAAAAACGACATGTAAGCTTCGAGTTTAAACAGTTGTTTTAGCTACTAATCAACTACATAAATACACCTCTAAAAAAGCTACATAAATACAAATTGGTTGCACTGGATGTCGTAGTTCCAAAAAGTTGTTTCCTATTTAAATCAAGGAAGAACTCGTTTTTTTTTTTTTTTTTTTTTTTTTTTTTCCTTCTATTTTTTTTGAGAAAAAAACTACAAACATATCTCTTTCACCGTCCCCAAAAAGTTTGCCCCAATTTCCTTTTTAAGTGTTCAAAAAATTTATCACAATTTTCTTACTTTTTATTTTTGTACATGACACAACCATTAATTTTATAACCACAACCTTTTAAACACTATTTTGGTACATAACCCCACCATCAAATAACTTTTTATCAATATTTATTAAAATTCGTGTCGTTTCTCTTGGAGCAAACTTTTGAGGTACGAAAAGAGTAATTCACAAAATACGTACATTTAAAAGCAGAAAGATCAACCACAAAGCTTGATAGCTGACTCAACCTAAAACACGTAACCACTCGTTGATAACGAGTCTTTTGCGTCGGATATCCAGTTAGCATCACAGTACCCTTCAAGTACCGGGGGTATCTCGTGTAGTGTATTCCAAAGTTTAGAGTATACTTTAAGTATCTCAAAACTCTCTCAAGTGCTTTCCAATGTTCTCTACTTGGATTACTTGTATAGCGACTCAATTTGTTCATCGGGCATGCAAGACCAGGTCGAGTGCAATTTGTAATATACATAAGACACCCAATGATCCTTGCATATTCTTCCTGTGCAACGGGTTCACCCATGTTCTTCTTCATGTGAACATTGAGTTCCAATGGAGTTTTTACAGGCGATTTATCAAGCGCATTAAACCTTTTGAGCACTTTCTCAATGTAATGAAATTGTGTCAAAATTATTCCATTAGTGGTCCTGAGAATTTTCATTCCAAGGATCACGTCAGCTAAACCCATGTCTTTCATGTCAAAATTCATTTTTAACATGTTCTTCATATCAATAATAATACGATTACTGCTTCCTATAATCAACATGTCGTCTACATAGAGGCAGACCATAACGTACCCGTTATTGGTACTTTTTATGTAGACACATTTGTCACATTCGTTGATTTTGAAGTCATTTGACAACATGACATTGTCAAATTTCAAGTGCCATTGTAGTGGCGCTTGTTTTAATCCATAAAGAGCCCTTACCAGTTTTCATACATTTTTCTCTTGTCCAGGTACTACAAACCCTTCAGGTTGCTCCATATAGACTTCTTCTTCCAGATCACCGTTTAAGAACGCAGTTTTAACATCCATTTGATGAATCTCAAGATTGTGCAGAGCAGCAATCACGAGAAGCACTCGAATGGATGTAATCCTCGTCACTGGTGAATAGGTATCGAAAAAATCGTACCCCTCATGCTGCTTAAATCCTTTAACGACTAAGCGCGCTTTATACTTGTCTATTGCTCCATCAGCTTTATATATATATTTTTTTAGGATCCTCTTGCATCCTAAGGGCTTGCAACCTTCAGGTAAATCAACCAACACCCAAGTGTGGTTTTGCATGATTGAATCAATTTCACTCTGGACTGCTTCCCTCCAGAGTAGTCCGTCTGGTCTAGAGAACACCACTTTGATAGACGAAGGTTCTTCATCTAGCATGAAGGCAATATATTCTGGATCAAAGTCTTTAGCTATCCTGCCTCTCTTACTACGTCTTAGTTCTGACACTTCAAGGTCAGAGCCCGGTCGCTTTCGCGATTCGGGCACTGTCTCAATAGGATAAGAACTAGTAGCTTCTTATCTAGTACTGCTACTTGTACTAGCTTCTTATTTTTCCTTGTCTTTACAAGGAAAGATATTCTCAAAGTAAACAACGTTATTTGATTCCATTGTCATTCCCACAGTCATTGTTGGAATGTCTGACTTGTGAACCAAAAATTGATGTGCATTGCTGTTTAGTGCATACCCAATAAAGATACAATCAATTGTTTTAGGACCAATTGTTACTTGTTTGGGTGGAGGCACTTGCACCTCGGCTAAACACCCCCACGCTTTAATGTATTTGTATGAGGGCTTTCTGCCTTTCCACAACTCATAGGGAGTGACGTCCCTTCCCTTGAGTGGTATTTTATTGAGGATATAGTTGGCTGATAGAACAGCCTCCCCCCACATGTTTTGGGGTAATCCAGAACTAATCAACATGGCATTCATCATCTCCTTAAGAGTTCGATTCTTGCGTTCAGCAACACCATTAGATTGAGGTGAATATGGAGCAGTTGTTTGATGTATTATACCACTAGCGTTGCATAATTCCTCAAACGGAGCAACATATTCTCCTCCTCTATCACTTCGAACCATCTTAATTCGACTACTAAGTTGATTCTCGGCTTCTGTCTTGAAGTTCTTGAAAGCTTCAATTGCCTCATCTTTACTTCTTAGAAGATAAAGATAGCAATACCTTGTGCAGTCATCAATAAAAGTGATAAAGTACTTTTTACCACCTCGAGTTTGCACAAACTTTAGATCACACACGTCGGTGTGGAGTAGTTCTAAAGGTTTAGTGCTCCTTTCAACAGAATGAAACAGAGACTTCGTCATATTTACTTCAACACGAACTTGACATTTGTTTTGAGTGTTAAATTCGTTTATTTTTAGTAAATCCATATTTACTAATCTTTTTATAGCATTTAGATTAACATGTCCTAATCTACAATGCCATAAATCACAACACTCAACCAAGTAAGAGGAAGTAGTAGCATTTTCATTGATAGGTTTGCCAATTACACGCTTGACAGGCTGAACATTAAGCTTGAAAAGCCCATTGGTGAGAAAACCCCTACCAAGGTACTTTCCAAACTTAGTTACAACAACTTTCTCGGATTCAAACACTAGTCTAAAGCCCTTATTAACTAGTATGGACCCCGAGATGAGATTCTTGCGGATATCTGGGACATGCAGCACATCCTTCAAGGTTATCTCCATGCCGGATGAAAGCTTGAGTACCACATCACCAATTTCGGCAACTTCCGACTACGCTTGGTTACCCATGCTTAGCTTTCTCCCTTCAACAGCCTTGTAGGTAGAGAAGCGCTTCTTGTCGGAGCACACGTGCACAGTTGCGCCCGTGTCAATAAACCAAGCACCTTGGTTTTCAACGAGGTTGACCTCCTCGGTGATAACCGCCGCCAAGTCATCCTCGTTCCATTCGTTGAAGTCCTTCTCGACAATGTTGACATCTTGCTTTGTCTTCTTCTTCTTGGGCTTGCGGCAGTCTTTCGCCAAGTGGCCCGATTTGCCACAGTTGTAGCAATCCCCTTTGAACTTGCGAGTAAGAACTTTGCCTTTGTCCTTGGAGTTAGGACGCCCACGTTTGTCGGAGTTGGACGGGCCACCACGCTCCAACAAGTTAGCTTTGGCCTCAACTTGGCCCTTCCCCTTGCTATCAAGCCTCATTTCCTCGCATTCGATGCAGAGCCTAACGATCAAGTCCTCGAACGTCATCCCCTTTCGCTTGTGCTTGAGGTAGGTCTTGAAGTCCTTCCAACATGGGGGCAACTTGTCAATCACCGCCACCACGATGAATGAGTCGGAAACCACATGTCCCTCGGCGAGTACATCGTGCAAGATAAGTTGGAATTCTTGCACATGGTCGATGACGGGCCTCGAGTGCACCATCTTGTACTCCATGTACCTGGTTACACAAGTATTCTTAGTACTAGCATCATTTAGCTTGTACTTTTTATCTAGTGCCTCCCACAACATTTTGGAGGTCTTTACATCAACATATACTTTGTACAAACTATCCCCTAGACCACCTAGAAGAATTTTTTTACAAAGAAAATCGCCATTATGCCATGCATCATAGGCCGCACGAACGGTGAAGCTCGTCTTGTTCTCCGTCGGTGTAGGCGGCTCGTTGTTCGTCAAGTATCCCGCATACCCCAAAGTCGTGACGTAGAAGAACATCTTTTGACGCCAACTTTTGTAGTCGGTGCCACAGAACTTCGATGGCTTGTCGGCGGTTGCATTCGCCCTTGGGGGTTGCGTTGGCACCGACCCTGCCATGTGACCATAGCCCACCACGTTGGTCCCGAAGGCTCCAAACGTTTGTCCAAACATGGACCCAATGGAACCACTCAAAGTGGAACCAAACGTTGACCCAAACAGAGTTTGGCCAACCGTTCCTTGCATGGAACTTTCTCCTCCAAGAGTTGTTTGGTTAGCACCAAATATGAAAGGGAGTGGTGTTGGACCACCATTAAAGGTGGAGGTAGCAACAGCAGTGGTGGCATACGCCACGGTTGAAGCGGAGGCGGCGGCAGAGGCAGCGGCGGCGGCGTTGGCAGCCTCGGTGGAGTTCACAGGACCGGCGGCGGCGTTTAGGTTAAGAAATTCTTTAAGTTCAATTACAAGTAAAAAAACCCTCCCACTTTGCAAGCTCTATCTCGTCTTGCGATTGTTGGAATTACAAGCTTGCGGGCGTCGTTACAATGAAATAGAAAAGTAGGAGATGAAATTACAAAAGAAACTGTATTGAAATTACAATGGGAAAATAAACCAGGAAAGACAGCCGAGTTGAAGATGATCCTCTTTCCGCAAGACGAGATACGCCCCGGTAGTGCTCACGGTTTGGCGTGTCGTCTCCAAAGATGAAACGGCTTCGTCTCGTGGGTAGCAGCACCGCAGACCAATGAGCTCCGGTGAACTGGAATGGGGCGAGAACAGAACTTCAACTATGGATGCAGAGTGCAGTAGAGTTTCAGTGATATGATTGCTTGTTGTGTGTAGAGGATGCATGGAGGCTGTCCTATTTATAGGCACAAACCACATCAATGGGGGGAGCCTGCAGAGTTTAATTCCATTGATGTAATTCAAATGTTGTCAGGGGTTACGGAAGTAACAGCTGTAACAGTAGGGCTGTTTGAATCTGCCATGACTCCTCCGACAGCAGTTACGTTGGGAAAGCTTTCTGGGAGACCAAGGGTCCTCCCGTTGGATCAAGCCCTAGACGAGCTTCGTGTGCGTGCGCGTAGGCCCAACTCGTCCCTGCGGACCGAGTTTTCGTTGGTCCAAAAAGATAAGAACCGGTGGGGGCTAGGGTAGGCCCAAAGGCCAGCCCAAAGACCATCCAAAGACCAATTGCCAATATCTAAGTCCACGGCCACGCGTCGGGTGTCGGGGGACGGGCGGGCGGCGGCGGCGCGCGCGTCTGGGCTTTGCAACCCGTCACGTGTGCACACAGTTTTATTACAAGCTCTGATGTAATATCTTTTATACTGTAATAAATGTTATCCACAAATCAATGTGGGATAAGCATTAATTCTTCTTTAATGCTTATCTTTTCCCACAACTCCATGTTTCAAGTACCAAACTTTAAATAATTATTTCTCACTCACCGAAAATCGATTTTGAGTAAATAAATATACTGCGATTATCTACTCGGAACGTAGATCGATCCTGTGCCATTTAATTATGCTAAATTAAATGTTTTCGATACTCGAAAAATTGTCAAACATTGGTTACTCACAACCAATTTCCAACATCATTAATTTACTAGTTACGATCAATGATATGGGAAATATAGATCTACTTGTACAGATAGATGATCTTTGTATACTTTGAGAACTCAATAACTGAAAACATTCATCCTCTATCCCTCTCTCTCTACTAGCTTGTATAGCTCTATTCTTCTCTTTCTCTCTCATCATGGGCGGATCTACATGGTAGCTGCACTGGGCTGGAGCCCAGTGCAAGCCCAAAATTTTGTCTTATATATATTTAATATATTTAACATATAATTCAGTTTTAGCCCAGTCTAGCTTTTAGAAAAAGATAAAAATATATTTTAATATACTAACAAAAATAAGTTTATTCTTGTAGAAGCTAGATTAATTTTTCTAAAAACATATAGCTGTAGCTTTTTATATGCTTTATGTGTATATATTATTGAATCAATTGAAAGAGAATAATTATTTATTATAGTAGGTGATCGAATTCTAATCCTAAGTCTATTAAAATTCTACTTGAACATAAAAATGAACTGTACGGACTACCCAAAAATTTTGACTCGGGGGCTACCGCCCCCAAATCCCCACTTATTACCTTCAAGGTCAGCCCCCCTATCGGGAAATTCTGGATCCGCCCCTGTCTCTCATGTTCCACATTTTATGATAAATGCTATCAGATTATACATACATGTAGCATTAATACGGTGGTTATGAATTGCTGACAAGGATTTTGGGTAGCGATGAATAGAGAGGCACCAACTCACCAGCCTTGATAAATTTAAATTCCCAGCTCTGTCTAATGTATTTATTTTGAGAGTATTTAACACAGATTTTATAATATGTTAATATGTTGGTGATGTGATGAAAATTTGGAAGAGACGAAGAGTTTGTGTTAATGAAAGGTACATTCGAGGAATCTTCCCATGTTGCAGTGATACCATCCTCCATTAATATTTCTTTTTAACTAATAATTTTACGTGTCGGACAGGGATGTCCCAACAATTCAAATTTATGTCAACCTGCGTACGTGGTCTATAAATAATATTTTCTTTTTCTTTAATTATTTTATTATATTCAAACTTTTATGTCCCGATAATAGTAAGGGGAACCTATATTAATTTGGTATTTTAGACCGGTAGACTTATTTTTTTTTTTTTGGGGGGGGGGGGGGTAGGGGGGGTACATTTAAATGGTTGATCAAATAGTTTTGTTATTTATTATAGCTTTTTTTTTTCTTCACGAAAGAATAAATGATTTAAATATCGCAGAATGATAAATTTTAATATAAGATATTCGGTCTCACACGTTAATTACTTAACTAATAAACTTACACTTGTACACAACCGGTCACATATAATATATTGTAATTTTATTTTTGTTGAAATAAATAAATAATTTTAAAGATACGAAAGAAATTCAAATTTAAGATATTTGAACTCAATTTATTGTTAATAAAGCCTAGCTCAAGTGCTAAAATTGGGGCACTCAAATACTCTTCTTTATGAGAGGTCTTAGGTTCAATCCCGTCAGCGTGCAGTGTAGTTTTCCCACTTTTGTGTGATAGTTTTTTTCATCTTTGTGTGGGTAGTGATCGGCCTGCATGCGGTTGTTTTTCACTTTTGGTGTAGAGGTCCCGAAATGTGGGTAGTTTTCCCACTTTTGTGTGAGTAGTGGTTCGTCTGCGTGTGATTATTTTTCGACATTTTTTTCTTGATATTTGTATAGTGTAGAGGTCCCCGCGTGCATATGAGAGTGATTTATTTGATTAGATAATAGATACATCTTGTAATTTTTTTTAAAAAAAACTCAATTTATTAGTATATCTTTTAGAGGAAATAATATGTCAAAAAATCATATAACGGTGACACTAAGCCCAACACATAGCTCTTATGTTAATTAGGATTTACTCCCTCCGTCCCACGAAGCATGACCCAGTTTTCTTTTTGGTTTGTCCTACGAAGCTTGATCTGTTTCTAAAAATAGCAAAAAAATTACCATTTATTCACATTTTCACTTTTTCACCTACCACACTTAACACACAAAATACCAATTTCTTAATTCTCATGCCAAAAAGAACTAGGTCATGCTTTATAGGACGGAGGGAGTATTAAGTTCTTGAGCTTTCAATTGTTTAATTGTTGTGTAAATTTCTCAAACTTCTATTTGGAGTGATAAAAAACAAACAAAATCGTAACTAATTTTGTTTTCATAGCCCCTCTAACAATAAGAGTAAAAACTGAATTCCCGTAAGTTGTGTTTTTATGTTATATTCTGTAACTACACTGATTGACTATTAATTGAACGTTTATTTTATATGATTGAGTATTTTTATTTTCAAGAATATAATTTCTCTAATCATCTTTTCCATGCAATAAGAATTAAACAAAACTAGTTTGAATGATAAATAATCAAGTGTCTTGAGATATTCTAAAGTTTCAATTCATCAAAATAAATAAAAGATTAGTCTTACTATTTTTAATTATCGAGGCTGATCCTGTAAAGTAAACGCCCCTAAACATTTTTTAGGGATTAGGATTACCGATGAAGGGCTAGACAGGAGCGCAAAGGTGGAAAGCAAAGATCATTGGCTCATACATTCAAGGAAGGCAGTTGGCTCATAAGTCATAACAAAACCCCCAAACAAAAAAAACAACAAATTTGGATGACAAGGAATACTATTCAAATTAAGTTGTGTTTTAAGCAAGTCTATTATTGTGTAATAGTTTACACAAAAAATACAAATTTGTATTAGAAAAAGGCTCTATCTATAAGACATCGATAGAATTTGAACTTAACATTTCGCAATAATCACCCCATCCCATCCCGCGTGGGCTCAGACAATTAATAACTTCATCTAGTCTATATAATATATAAAACACCAGTTTAAGGTAAACTTTTTCCCACCAAATTTTCTCTTTCTTCATCTTTCTTTTTCAATTTTGCTTCTTTTTTAAAAATCATCAATTTTAATTCATAAAAATATATTCAATATGGATGTTAAACTAAAGATAACGAAAAGATCTTTAATTTGATGTAAAAATTACAAAAAATAAATTTAAAATAAATAAGTTATTATCATTTAAAGTCATAAATTTATTTCTTTTTCTATCTCCTCTCTCATCTATCATCTTCTCTCTCCTAAATCCATTCTTTTGAATTTCACGGTTATATCTTTTCCTTATTTCATTCCCTTTTCTTTATTAATTTAATTTTATTTTTGTAGTATTTTTATTAGACATCATTTTTAATATTTATGCGACTAAAAAGATTAAACTTATAATTTGTTCATTTTAGAACTCTTTAGCTTAAAAGTAAATTAAAAGTAAATTTTTAAAGGTGATATTTAGATTTGTATAAATTTATAGGAGTAAATCTTAGAATATTATATGATACATAATGATACTCATTATCATTTACTTGCTTTTTCCTCAAAAAAAAAAATCATTTACTTGCTTTTGATATTTGATGATTTTTATATTTATACACAATATCAATTATATTTACTTACATTTAATATGTATATTTATTTATTTAAAATATCACTCACTTTTAATATTAGTCGTGCATCGCACGAGCGGGCGTACTAGTTCTATAAAATTAGACAGAAAGTAACCATGTTTACTAAATCACGGGTAAACCTCAATATAAATGCGAAGACTCTTGTGGAGACGTTAGCTCGATGCAGGCAAATAAAAGTAACAACTATTATTAAGAAAAGCAACACTTATTACGAGGAAAAATAATACTTAGGTTGTGTTTGCTTTTTATCCCTCTAAGTGGAGGGATAATATAATGAGGTATAAACTTATTATTTAAAATGGGGACCATATTTGTTACTATATTTTTTTTGATTTGAAGGATAATATATTGATCCACTTCTTATAAGGTGGCATAAAATTATATCACCCTCTTTTAGGTATAAAATTATTCATTTCCCAAGAGATAAGGGGCTGCCCGAAAAATTATACAATTTGCCCGAATTTTTTTATACATCAAAGCAAACGAATTATAAATGTAGCTTATCCATCCCTTATACATCAAAGCAAACACACCCTTATTCTTTTACCCTCTAATTAGAAAGTGATAATTTTTCCAAAGAAGGCGACAATATATTATTCTAAAAAAATGTGAGAATATCATATATTCATAATTTGTATATGCATATGGTTTTATACATTTACCTAGGTTTTAAGAATGAAATTATGCAAACATATAGAGACAATTAATCACAATTGCAAGTAATTATGATCGAGATAATATATCAGTCTAGGTAAGTTTCAAACCAAAAAACAAATCGATCGATAAAATATTCATGTAAATTGTTGTGAAATTGAGAATTTTCATGTCATTTTGATCGGGTACTCCCGAACTACTAGAAGAGACGCACACACACGCGACACAATATCTAGGGGTTAGCATTATATTTAATTAGATTTTTTTTCTAAAATCGAATAATAATAATAAAAAAAACCGATCAAATTAAAAAATCAAACTGTATTTTAATTTTTCGATTTGAATCATTTCGATTATTCGATTTCGAATATTTGCTCACCCCTAACAACACAAGAGAAACATATTATACTCAAAGAAGATTTATTGTCCATTTTCAGACGGATGACCATAATAAAATTGTCTTTTGTTGAAGATAAGAACTAGTTACATGTGATATTTTGCCTAGTTTGTTTTATTATTAATCTAATAATTTCTTAGGGAACTAACAATAATTTTATAAGACACTTACAACATAGACTATGTGTCTAATTTGGGATGTGCCATTGATACAAGTCTCCACTTTGGTTCTTTCACAAGACACATCACATCACCAATACATAGCTGCTACAACTTTCTCTACAAATATATTCACAAGAAAATACAATATTACCAATTCAGGAAATTCAGACCGCCGTTGAAATGAAGCTCAAAGTTGAAATTGAGAACTTTCAGAACAAAATAGATATATGCATCAATCCAAATTAAGCTCAAAACTTTCTCCAATATACATGCTCAAATTTATATACATACATATAAGCATAACACGATATTGTAGTAAAAAAGAAGGTCGAGGAAATATTTCACAACTCCTAATAAAACAAGCAAAAAACTCAAATCAAATTACAAATCACTGTCTTGAGAGGTCCAAATAGAAGCAGAAAGTAGGCGCCGTGACTTCCATCCAAGAACTAGTTTATTAGTTGTCAATTCCTCAACCCTATACCCATCATTGTATAGTCCCAATAGCAATTTTGCTTGACAATGATTGGCAAAGCTTATGCTCACCGGTCGAAACCCAACCGCACCCAACCACTGCCCCCAAGAGTAGCCTCCCTCCTCGTCCCGGGCCCGGTATATACGGGCCAACGATCCCATAATCCGGGGCCCCAAAAAAACACGTTCGACTAAAGCCCGAGCACGGCTCTGCATCGGGAACCCGGCCTCTAAGGAGTCATAAACGGTCGAGAAGTGGTGCAACGAGTCCATGAACCGACCCACGAAGCCCCCATCGCTCGTGGGGGCCATCTCCTCCTCTACAAGGGTAATCAGCCTCGGATTCAGAGTCTTGGCCCCGGATAGAAATGAAGTAATTGAATCCGGGGCTCGATAATTGAAATGCGGCAGGTGCAACATACAATTGATTATAAGGGCCTCCCCTCTGACTAATTTCAGAGAGGACGGCCTGAACGTCTCATCCACATCCAGCCTGCACTGGTGGAATGAGAAGGGCTGGCCTATGGAAGCCGCGAAGGCGGTAAGGCGCCGCCCGGTCTCCTGGATGGTGCCGAAGGAGCGGCGCCCGGCCCCGCTCCTCGAGACCGCGGTGATCCTGAGGTGTGGGGCCGGGGGCCCGTCTTTCCTAGAGACGAGGGCCTGCATTAGTGAGGCCCACTGGATCCCCTCCATGATGTCATAGTCCACTATGTGGACCCTCCGGTCATGAGCCACGGCCTCCAATATGGCTTGATTCGCCGTGAAATGCCCGAATTTCACGTAAGGGGACATGTCCTGCAGCAACTGGAACGCCGCGAGCACGTCGGACCGGTGGTGCTCGCCGCCGCCCAGGGCGTGCTTGGCGCCTCCGGCGGCGGTGTCGAGCAAGGCCTGCAGAGCGTCGGTGAAGTAGGCGGCAAGCCTCTCCATGTTGGTGCCGTCGGTTGGCGACACCAACTCCTTGAGCCGAACCAATATCACCCTGGCCAATTCGCGGCACTTGTTGGCACCGGCCATCGCCTCCGCCGCCTCCATGAGAAGATGGATGAGCCGCAGCCCCTTCGAGTCCTCGTCCGTCGCCATGTTATACTCTGGGGATTGATTGTTGTACTCTTCATGAACGTAACTTGGCCTAATGGATTGTTGCAACACCACATTATTCTCATCAATCATTGAATCAATGAGGTTTTGGAAGTCTTCCTGGTCGCCGGAGAGCGCCTCCCAGTCCACCACCGGCGACCAGTCGTTCCAATTGCACCCCTCGTCGGTGGACGAGGTCGTGGTCGTGGTGGTGCTGGTGGTGGTCGTGGTCGTGGTCGTGACCGCGTCCATGGCACTATAATCATCATAACTAAGAAAACCGAGGTCCATCACCATTGCCATGGCTAATTTAGACGTGGATTAAATTCACAAATATGATTTTATTTTTTGTAGCTATGAGTGTTTATTGTAAGATTTAAAGGGAGTGTATGAATCTACTAAAAAGGGAATGAATTGGGGAAAGAGGTGATGGTAGAGACAGAGTGATCGGATTAATATAAAGGGGATTAGTGGAGGGTTATGATCTAATTATGGGTCCCGAATACTTGCAATTTAATAATAATTAAGGTCCTAATCATGGTGATCAATCATGTCTAACAGCCTTAGTGTAGTACAAGAAACCACCCTGATCAGCTCAGCCAGTGGCTAATCACAAATTTTTTATGATTTAATATTAAGCTTGAGTTTGGAATTCTATATTGAGACCATATTGGTTGGAGGTTAAGACATCAATGATTGTTAAAAAGTTAGTGCTCATTGTGGTATTAATTAACAGCAATCCATTTATTCCAGTGCACAGATCATCCTCTGTTTCAATCTTGAATTATTTCTAAATTATGCCTTCACTTGCTTATATATATACGAAATAATATCGGAAATCAGTTATGGAGTATAGTATAAATATATACATATTATGAATTTGCTATGAAACATTTTGAGTTTGATGAATTCAAAAAATGGAATTTTTGCCAATGAATTCATGAAGTAAAGTAATGAATCCACTATAAATTTTTCACGATTTGATGCCTGAATGGTTCATATTTTATACGATTCATACTAGCTTAGCTAGATCCATGTGAACCATTTCCTAGATATAGTATATATTTATAGGGTTTAGTATAAGTAAGATATTTTAATTGGTAAAATAAAATTGTTTTTCAATCTTTAGATTGTGAAAGATCAACGTTAACGGTGATTTGGTGTTCAGATTCAACAAGTTATGAGTTCATAAATTTTCACAACGAATTCACCATGTTACAATATTTCATATTTTATACATTAAATTAAGGGGATTTGCAGTATACCCAATCTCTATATATAAATTCTGCAATTCAGACTGACAGATCTGGACTTGAATTCTTTAAACATTCCTAGCTGCATCATGCATGATTCACATTTCCGGGAAGTTGATGCAAATGCATATATTTTTTTTTAATTATTTCTTTCATGTTTATCCTCTTTATTCACTCATTTATTCCATTTGTATAAGTAAATTATAATTAATTAAGAACTTAATGGGCGAATTAATTTGTTAGATTTCTGGGAAATTTTCACACGTTAATTTCGTTGAATTAATCAATGCACTACAGTCAAACATACCACAGCTCTCGAATGCTGGTCACCAACTATCAGATTTTGTTTTGGTTGGGACGTACATCTGGGAGCAGACTTAAATTAAGTTACTCAGAAAAGAATCTTATTACTTACACATTTATAAAATAAAACTCGTTTAATAAATTTTTTAAACTCGTAAAAGAATCTTCCCTTGCACTTGTGCAACTCTCCTAATAGACTATATATGTTATGTTTGGACAAAATTATAGTAATATTTGAAGTTGAAGTCAAGAACTCCCAGCCACTTCAACTAGCTAGTTTTCATTTACCTCTCCTTATTCATCTTTATTAGTGTAATTTATCAAAAAATAAAATAAAAATGGAGTGTGCATGTAGATCGAATGCCTATCTTTTATGGGAAATTAAATACCTCAATCCTCACACAAAAAAATAAAAAATTACGATTTATATGTATTAATTTGTTCTATTTTACCCTCATTTACTAACACACACATTGTTTACAAAAAAAGTAATTTTAGCAAAATAAAGTTTTAATTAATATACATTTGTTCCGTGAAAAAGAAAAATAGATTTGTTAATGCAGGCGTTTTATATTCTTCCTTTAAACACTTTTCAGTTAACTCAAAAAATCTGACTGTCTTTATCTCCTACGTTCCGAGCTTGATGAAACATCAGTCATAGTTCCAACAAATGCAAAGTTACAGCTAAAGTTAAAACCTAGATAACTGCTCAAACAGGCAGGCCAAAAAAAATTTACTAATTAAGTTACGACAGGTGGAATAAACTCGGATCCTATTAGCTTGGAAATCATCAAAACGAAAGCTCAGTTGCTTTTTAATTTAATTAAAACGGGCCTATAATTAGTTAAAACCGTTTCGTAACATATATAGCAGTATACATTAAATTAGTTAGTTACTCTTATGGCCGTAACGATTGAGTTATTCCAATAAAGTGTGACTTATGATTATTGAAATAAATAAATAGTTTTGACTAGTCTAAGCTTGAATATTTTTTGATGGTGTCATTTTAGCTCAGCCTCTCGCCGGCCGGTCCGGCCACGTCGTCACCACACACTCTTTTAGTTCTTTCTGTGTGAATGCATACGTACGACGTATTGTGTGAGCTACTGTACGATGTTGAAATATTTTTTGTTCTTTTAATTTACAAGGCTTCATTAATGTTAATCATCTCAATAGTTTTTTTGGTTTAATTTATTGTATGATGTGGAGATATTTTATTTCCGGCTATAGGATACCCTAGATCCAATTATCAACAAATTGATTTTTGTTCGGCTAAGCTCGGATTTTTGGCCTATTTTTTGAGATATTATTTTTAGTGGTGATTTTGGATATATGGACGAATGATATAGTAACTTATAAATTATAATGGTGTTAAAATTTTCATTTAATCTTTGTCATCAATAAAATTTATTTATTTTTCGTGCAAACAATTAAAAAAGAGAGTAAAATTATCCAATTTTTCTTAGTATGTGTGTTTTTACCATTGTAAACATTTATTTGGGGATGGAAGGGAGCGTGTGCTTGTGTGCTTTTCCATTGTCATGTTTCAGTTTATGCAAAGTTATGCTCATAATAACCACTAGGTGGGGTGTGTGTGTGGTTTGTATTATTTATAATGTAATTTCATCAAAAAAAAAAAAAGTTATGCTCATAATCATATGGGAAAACTGCACGTAAATACATAAATTTTGTCGAAAATTCATATTTGACGTGAAATTAGAATTTTACATTTTAATATACCAATTCAATTACTTGTCCAATTTTAACACAATTTTAAATTCTCCCAAATTAATAAATGACGTGACTACTACGTGGTTACGCCGTTTTCTTTGAAATAAAATGGTGTCGATTTACACTCTTCATTATTTAATCTCAATAGAATGAACCCTAATCTAATTTCTCTTCAAATTTCAAAGCGGGAACCCTACGTTTCTCCCTCTTCAAGCACGGTAGTTTGAGGCTTTGAATTGAAGAACATGAAAGCAATTATCCTGTCCTCCGTCGTTCTCATGTAGTTCACAAGATGATGTGATTACATGTCGGTGCAAAAGACCGGCGAAGGTGGAGACCTCTAGAACTTCGAAAAAATCTCGATCGAAAGTTCTATCGCTGTTAGAGTGGAGAGGTAAGAATCATTAAGAACTCCTAAAAATCCTCTTCAATTTTCGAGTTCCCCATGAAATTTTCAATTTCCCCCTTTGAATTTGAAATTTTTTCATCTACATTTCTTTACTTTGCTTCCTTGTCAGTGTAATTTCTTCGTCTGGATGGATGTGGCACAGAAGCAATTGAATGTAGTTTAGAATTGTCATTTTGATGAATTTGTTGAGAAGTGTTTCACTAGAGTGATAGAGCTTGAAGGGAAATTTTGTGAATTGGAGAAGAGGATCAAAGATTTGGATGATATGAAGATTACTTGTGGGAAGAAGATGTTTTTCATGTGTTTGTTTATTGTAATCCTTATGACTTTGATCATGATATTGCTATTGTAATCTTGTTAGTTCTAGTGTTAGGTGTCAACCTTTTATAAGCCTTATGACTTTGATCATGATATGAAATGAATGACATGTTTTGATCCACCTATTTCTGAATCAAACACTCTAAATCATGTTCAATGAAGAAGAAGCATTATATGATAGCAAACTGAAATGGCTTTCAAAAATTTCATTGAGTAACCAAAGCTGAAACAATTGGGCATGATATTCAAAACAGAAGCAAAAAAGTGATTGGCTTTCAAATGTTTGCCAACAAAAAAAAAACTAAACAACATAATAGCAGTTTGGTTTCAAAAAAAGCAGAAGTAATCCTATCTACTCCCACAAAAATTACCATCCAACATAAGCTTCATTCAGTCACTTGACTTTGTTTGGTTGGAATTTCAGCTTGTGAGCTTGGTTGCTTGCTTGCATTCTGTCTAGCTTGTGAGCTTGCTTGTTTGCTTGCATCATTTCCTCCTCCTTTTGACCCTATTCTTACTCTCGTCCTTGAACCATCAATTAGTAGACCTTGATTTCCATCACTTGTTGCAGCCCCTGTTTTCCTAGGCCACCCTCTCTTGCCCTATACAACAATGACATTGGTTATATATTTAGGGAAAATTGAAATGATGATTGAATAAGCATAAAAATGTATCTGCTCCTTTTGTGGCTTAGTAACTTATTCATTTTTGCAGCCCTTGGAATTATGCCCTACTTGTAAGCACTTTTGGCAAGTCATTCGAACTCCAATCTTCCTCAATCAACTGGATTTCTTCGGATCCACCTCATCATGCTCTCTTCTTCTTTGCTTCTTAGGTCTTCATGGCATGACTCTAACCAAGGGGGGCAAGACTGGATCTCCATTGACTTTTGACCACATTTTCTCACCATTTATAGGTTGAAGTGCGTAGAAATAGGCTTTCAAATATTTCTCTACTACATAAGCCTCATGTACATATATAATCTAGGGTGTCATGTTTCATGTAATTTATGGCTGATATATATGGCATGTGCACAAGGAATTCCAGTGAGATTCCATGCCCTATATGTGGATGAACTATCACCAATGTTACCACAAACATATCCTCTAGCATCTGCATTTCAAACTTTTCCCCTAGTCCTGGATGAGCAATGCACAACCTAGCACTAACCACCAACTTCTCAATTTTCTTCTTTATGGCAGGACAGATCCTATCTTCACACTTCTCAATCAATTGAAGTTTTTTAACTTGTCTCTCCATCAATGCAATCCTAAAGAAATAAATAAAAAGCATACTCGATCTAAAAAACTTTTTAGTGTCTTTGTGTCTGTAAAGACACTTTTGAAAATAAAGAGGCAATATGACAAGATCTTGGGTAAAATAAACTGCATTCTACGAAAAAGTCAAGAATTCAGTGACTCGTTTTGAGCACAGTAAATTGAAGAATTGATGTGCCCTCTACGTGCAATTTAAACCTGTTGGGTGGAGCCAAAGAAGAATGAGGACCGTAACAAGCAAAGACATAAAATGGAACAAACAAGGCAAGAAACAATCAAGTTGATGATATAGTCTGATGGCTTTGGCCAAGCAACATGGCCTTCCTTAACCGCATAAGGAGATAAGGACAAAAATATTTCTTTCCTCATCTATGGAGATCTAACGAAGATACACTAATTTCACAATAAGGGTGCAAATTCAAATTCGATAAGGTTGATTTGCAAGTAAAGAAATCCTAGCAACCATGCACCCAGTTGCGCCCAGGTTGCATGGGCCAAGCCCAAGAGCTCACCTTGACTTTTATATAAGATGCTTGGACGCATGCCAAAAATCATCCAAATTTCGACCAAGAAATCGAGCGATCACAATTTTATGTCTTTGTTTAATTTACTTCTTTGAGAATTTATAGAGGAAGAACCAGACCTACGAACACTTTTAATTTGGTGTGTTTTTTATTTACTTTGGTCGACTTTGGTGTCGTTCATGGACCATTTTAATTTCATACTCTCGTTTTAATACACGTATGTTTATTCCCATTTATTTTGTTGTGTCTTCACTTTTAATATGTCTAGGTAAGTTTATATAACTGGTTTAGACGAATATTAAGTTAAGTATGGGTATTCGACCGTGTGGTCAAATTTGAGCATAACAACTGCATATGTGTGTTCCTGAAACACTAGGTCGGAATCTTAATATAATTTGGCTAAACTTGAAGTGTTAATCGGTCGGTGGCATTTTAGGCTAGACTAGGTTACAAGTAATAATCGGATTAAAGTGCATATGCCTCTCACTCCGAATAGTACGACTAGTGTAGGCGAGTGATGTATGCACTTTAGGCTAATTGGGTCTATCTTTCTCAATGTTGTTTGGGCAAGACATCTATTGAAGGTCTTCATAGGTGGTTGGTTAGATTTAATAATATGTATAGAGATCTTTTGCATGCTTTACACATAACGATAGATGAGTGAGATGTACAGTGACACCATGGCAATGGGAATACATCTCATTTTGCCCTATAATTAACTAATGACACATGGATGTAGTGAATAACTTTGCATCGATGAACAAGGGAATTATTCATATATACTTAGCAAGATCGTGCTTAAATTAAGTTGTTCTTGTTATTGATATTCCTATTGTTTCATTTCAATCAATTTCCCGTGGGATCAATCTTGTACTTTCTGCTAGCATAATCCAATTGTGGGAATTAAGAAATAGAAAATTTTAATTTCACGAAGTCACAATGGTGACTTCGTCAACCGTTGACCATCTCGCGAGGAGAAGATGATGAGTTGGTTTTGGATAAGTCATTTAAAGATATAATAAAAAGGGTTAAGTATCAAATACACCCCTAACATTGACAAATTTTTCACGTCCGACACCCTAAACTAGACTTGGGTTCAATTAACCCCCTGAAGTCTTAAATTGGGTTCAATTAACCCCTTTGCCCTGACGGTTGTGTAAATTCGTTAAATATTTTAATTTTTTTATTTCATTGGTGGTGGGACTCACACCTTTTTTCTTTGCCAAACTCGCAAGATACACATCGGAAACACACTCACAGTGAATCGGCGACGGCCATGGCAGCAACTAAACCAGACGTCCCAAGCAAAGCAACACTGTGGCAACATTGTCATCAGCTGAAAGCTCATTCCCATAGCGGAAACAAGCTCCACCAATCCCCAAAATGGCTTTTGCCCACAAACCAAAACATACCACAACCTTCGCCCCACCGCCCCTCTCCCGCCTTCGTCTCAGCATCTCTCCATCTCCGAATATGTCTCCCTCATACACTCAACCGCCACCTCCACTACCCCCTTCCTCATCGACGCCGCCACCTCCTGTCGCCTTCCTCCGCCAAGTCGCTTCCCTCAAACCCCTCCTCTCCAACAACGCTGTTGCCTTCATCCTCTCCCCACCCTCCCTCCACATCCCTGTCCTCTATCTCTCTCTCCTCTCGCTAGGCGTCGTCGTCTCCCTCTCCAACCCGCTCTCCTTCCCCGCCGACCTCGCCCACCAAATCCGCCTCAGCTGACCCGTCGTCGCCTTTGCCACCTCCGAAACTTCCACGAAGCTCCTGCAGATCAATATCCCCATCACCATCCTTGATTCACCGCGGTTTCTCTCGAAGCTCGAATGCGACGCCTCCTCGAGCTCCGCCGCCATGGATCACTGCTTTGAATTTTGGTTGAGCGAAGAAGTACTTCTTACGTTTATATGAATGTCAACAAATAAAAAAAATCTAATCAAAATGAATTATTGATTTTTTGGAGGAAAAATACTTTCGTTATTTAAATGGTATTAATGTTATCAACTTAGGGTTGGATTACACACACACACACACATATATATATATATATAGGGATGAGTTATACTAAGAATGCTATCTTTCGTGAGAAATGAGAATGATTGAATAAGTCAGTATATAGTGTTGCATAAACTGCTTGTAATGACTGAATAACATTTTTATCTGGGTTTGAAGATTCTATCTAATTAATTGAATTTCATTATTCAGTCATTACAAGCAGCTTATGCATCACTATATACCGGCTTATTCAATCATTCTCATTTATCTCGAAAGATAGCATTTTTAGCATAACTTTCTCCTATATATATAATCAACTTAATGATGAATTTTGACATATTTTGCAAAACTGTCTTATTTTTTAAAGAATATTTGGTCTATAAATACTCGAATTTTTTTCACGCTCTAGTTTTGCACCCCAATTTTAAAATCTGCCTATAAATACCTGAATTTTGTATTCTTTTTTATTTTACACCCAACGAATTTTTACCCACAAATCGTTGTTGACATGGCAACCGAATTGAGTGTTGCCATATCAACAATGACTTGGGGGTAAAAATTCATTGACTGCAAAATTAGAATAAAGAATTTAAAATTTAAGTATTTATAGGTAAATTTTAAAATTAGCGTGCAAAACTAAAAATGGAAAAAATTCAAGTAATTACATATCAATAACTCTTTTTCAAAATATATACGTAAAGAGAAGCCTTACTTTTTAACATTTTCTAAAAAATCTCATTAGATCGAAATTTCGGTATTAGATATTTCTGACTTATGTACCTCGGATTCTTGCATGTAAGTGTGTATCCACTGATGCTTTGGGAAAGCAGGACAGCCCACGTACAAAGTTAGAAATCCATACCAGAGATTCACTGATATTTTTTATACAAAAAAAATTGAAAAGTATTTTTTTTCCCTTTTAACTAATTCGAGTGTGAAATTATTTTTTACATTGTGCCGTAAAATTGATCAGAATCCTTATTTTAATTTTCCAAAACAAATAAAAATACAGACCGCTGGAGTCACTTTCAATATTTCCACGCAATAGTATGCCTAATCACATTTTCATTGGGTGATACCCAAAAACTAATAAAATGATCACATCAGAAATAGGATAGATATTTAATATTTCAATTTTTTTTGGCAATAATCTTTTCTCCAAAGGTGTTTCTTGGACATATATGAAGTCAAATATGGGCAATTGCTTGATAGATACAATTTAACCTTAATTTTTAATTTAGATAAATTTCACTTTAAAACTTCAAATATTTTCGCATTATTAGTTATACCCTAAATTAATGAAAATATTCATTTTTTTTTTACCTCGAACTATCGATTATGAATTAACTATAACATGCATCTATTTTTCGACTTTAAAAAGTTAACCCGGTTCACCAAATTAACATATTTGCTTACATAATGTATTAAAATATTTTTTTTTTCAAATTAACATGTATGTCATGTCACTAAAAAATTTAAAATAAATTAAAAAAATCATCACTAATTGTTTTTTTAAAGAAAAAAATAACTAAAGCCATTCCCTATCTGTGTGGCACATAAACAATGTATTCAAATATTACTTTTTAAAACTAACATAGATGCCATGTCATTAAAAAATTTAAAATAAATTAAAAAAATCAGCACTAATAATTTTTTTTTAAATTTTTTTAGTGAAATGGCTCCCATCAATTTCTAAAATAATATTTAAATACATGCATTATGGTAATCCGAGGAGCAATGTCAATTTTTCGGAGCTTGAAAATGAATGAGAGGTATAATTGATACAAAAATAATATGATTGATAATGCAAAAATAATTTAAAATTTAAAATAATATTTACTTTTTTTCCTTCAAGAAAACATGCAATCACATCTAGGGCTCCAAATTTAAAGGAATCGCACGGAGTCGAACCAATGAAAAAAATGCAAGAAAAAAAATGGTGTAGCGCATATATATTTTAATTGGATAAGAGATAATTTAGAGAATTATATATTATGCAACAGAAAATGAAATAAATGGTTTAAGAGTTGATTGATTAAAGGGCTAATATGCAAAAATACCCCTCACGTTACCACCCCAACTACACTTAAGCTCCTAACCTCACGTTGATAGCAACTAACACCTCAAAGTTCATTAAGTACTATAATTAAACCCATAAACAAAATTTCTTTCACAAAATTAAAAAATTTATTTTTTTTATAATTTATATAATATATAAAAGGGGAGTTTTCTCCCTTCATTTTTTTCCCACAATTTTTTCTCTCTCTTCTCCCATCAATTTTTTCATATAAATAAATATTTTCATACACATACATAAATAAAAGAATTGTAAAATTTTAACAAAGAGAAAGAAAATAGAATATTTTAAAATTTTAATAACTTATTTGTTTTAAATTTATTTTTAATATTTTTTATACCATATTAAATATTTTGTTACAAACTTAAACATAAGATGCTTATTAAATATTTCTTCATAAATTAAATTTGATATTATTTAGAAAAGTATTAAAATTGTAAAAGAAAAAAGAGATGAAAAATAATGAAAAAATTGATGGGAGAAGACAGAGAAAAAATGGTGGGAAAAAATGGAGGAAGAAAACTCCTCTTTTATATATTATATAGATTTAAAAAAATGAATTTCTTAATTTTATGAAAAAAATTGTTTGTTTGTGGGTTTAGTTGTAGTACTTAATGAACTTTGGGGTGTTAGTTGCTATCAATGTTAAGTTAGAGGCTTAAGTAAAGAAGTTAGGGGCTTAAGTGTAGTTGGGATGGTAACATTAGGACTGTTTTTGCATATTAACCCTGGATTATATTAAGTTCATTTTGTTTTTCAAGACCAGTCAAAGGTGTTACTATCGCAAAAAAGTGGTCCTATTGTCTAATTCTATGCTTTCGTTTAGTTTCTATCAACTTTAACATCTCAATTATATAATTAAATTCAAGTAGTTAACTTCATTTCATCTATATTTGTTTTGAATTTAATTTGATCTTGTCTGATCATGTAGGTCTCCATATAATTTTTGGAATAATGAAAACGAAAAGAAAAACTAATCTTGATATTTATTAATTGCACAGAGAACAATGTGTGTGTGTATTATATACAATATTGGTAGTTAGTTAATACGGAGTATTGTTTTATCTCCTGTGTTTAGTGATATAATATAATTTCATCAATGTATAACTATAGTGCAAAATTAATACCACATATAGTTAAAATCTAACATTAGATAACCCATAAAAAATATAGTTTATATATGACCGTTTACGATATTGACCATAAACTATCTTCACACGAAATAAAGAAATTGAACTTCACATCATAATGACATGAGATAATTGGAAATTAAAAGTCAAATCCCTATAGTTCTAAACACCAACCTATCACAACTGGTCGCCTGCAACGTTACAAAACTATATATATTACGTATGTGATGTCACGACATTTCTCCAGAGTTTATATTTTTATCTAAAAGTACTGTACTCCATTATTATCAATATAGAATCTAACTAGTTGAACATTAGTAAAATCACAATCTTAGTTTAAAATATATTTTTCGTAAAATGATAGTAATAATAAATTAATAACTGCAACAAATTTTAGGCATGATGAAAATGTCGAGAATTTCCGAAAATAGCAAAAATTATATGGTGCGGGTTAGGGGCAAGTATTCGGTTTTCAATTAATTTTTTTGCTAAAATAAAATCAAATTAAATTTATATTTGATTTAGAAAAAAGAGAAACCAAATCGAACTAAATAAATCCGAACCAAATTAACCAAACTTGTTAGAACTAAAACTGAAAAATCGAAATAACCCAAAAACCTGAAAAACCAAAAAATAAATAAAAATAAAAATAAAAATAGATATAAAATATAAAATAAGTAAATGTATATATCAAAATTATATATATATATATATATATATATATATATATATATATATATAGGGGTGGACTACCGTGAGAGCACATCATAAAATAAGAAATAAGAGTAATTTTAAATGTATGAATTTTATGTAGAACACGTATGAATTCGTTGTATAAAGGTATGAATTGTGAAAAATAATTTTTTGCTACCTTTGGGATTCGAACTCAGGACCATTAATCCATCCAACATGATTACGAATCAACCGTAGATCTTGATGATCTAAGGGCTGAAAATGATTCTTATTTTATATCTTAAGAAATGCTCTTATTTTAGCCCTTCTCTATATATATATATATGTTGAGCAAGTGATCGGCGCTCACAATAGATCGAAGAAACTGGTACAAAAGGAAATGAACGGAGAAGAAGAACGCAAGACTTTTTTACGTGGTTCGGGTTGAAACCCTACATCCACGGGACCAAGAACACAGAGCTATATAATTGATTCACCAACTGAGAAATTACAAGTGTTACTAGTCTTAAAGTATGAGACACACAATCGCTCGTTTTATAGCAAACTTAGAAAACACGAACGAAAAACAGACTTCAAAATCCACCAGCTCTACTCTGCTAGCTCTGCTCTGGCTACTCTGACCCTGGCTCTGGACTCTGACTCTGTATGTGAACTCTGACTTTGGCGACTGACTGGACTCTCCATCAGACAAGAGAAATCTCTCTTCTCCACTAGAGTAAAACACCACTCTTCATCAGAGTGTACAAAACTCGATTATGAGCTTATGAAATCATTAACAACAAATCTCCACCTGATTTCTAAGCCAATAATCGACAACAACAACTAACTCCAGTTCTTCCTCCGAAAACACTTTAGTTCTGTATAAGACCTTAAAACAGCAGATTCACCAACTCAATGCAATGCTCAAACTTAGCAGTAGGCAAAGCTTTAGTCAATGCATCAGCTGCATTCTCATTTGTCCCAACTTTCTCCACCTTGTCTGCAAAACCATCAAATTGTAAACTCCAGCAGATTCCATGAACTACAATCTCAGCTCTCATCACAACTTAATGAACTTAAGCCATTCTGAATGTTGACATGGCCAAGCCCTCAATCACATTCCTACTCACAGCACTCTGCATCGTAGTGAACGGCACCACAGAGCCTAACTCCACGCTACTCGGCTCAGCAGCCACTGCTACAGCCATGGTGGTGGTAGCGCCCAGATTCACAGCAGCCAACACAGCCTCCACATCCTTAGCTACCAACAACTTACCTCTGTTTATCTGAACTTTGCAGCAGACAGTGCTTTGGTCAGACATCCATTCCAAGAATCCTTTTTTCTGCACCAAGATCTTTCATTTCAAACTCTTGATTCAAACCATCTTTGATTGCTTTGATTGCAATAACGCTATTACTCCAATAACAGCCCTGCACCTTCAACGGGACACTCAAACACCACCAATACATCAAGCCTTGGTCACCAGCTTGATGAGATCCATGCAGTTAACAAACTTAAACACAGGAACAACTCTAGTGCCATTCTCTCCAAGAGAATTTACTAGATCCCTATCTTGTCCACTCATGACCCCTGCACGAGTCCTAGGCCCCCGATACTCCACCTCACCCAACAGTCCCACGAGCAAACCAGCTCATCCTGACTGTGTCTCTGAGCATGAGCATTCCGCCTCCTGACTCCGCGCCCCGGCCAACTGATGAAGACTCAAGTTCACCGAGCCCCTCCGATGATTTTCACCATCTCCAAGATGTTCCCGTGAAATCTCAGAAGCTCCACCCAATCTCGCAAGTCCAAGATCTCCACCTGATCCTGCAACGTCAAGATCTACTAGATCATTTCTTCGTGCTATGAGATTGAATTTTCTCCCATGCACCAAATCACCATCCCTGTGATTGTCTCTGCGTTGAGATAATAAAACCCATCTCCCTTTACAGTCCGTTCTTCTTCACCCCTTAATTAGAACCTTGCTGCAAAACGTGCAGAATGATCTATCTATCTTTGTCAAACCACCTTTTTTTTTCTTTCCTTGTCCCTTTCAGAACAAGTCTGTTGTTACCAAGAACCTGTAGTACCCACATTTGAAACTTCAGTTCTTGTAACAATCCTCCATCGGACTCACTGGAAGGAACCTCCAGAATCAAGAACCCACTGCAGACCCCGTTCTAGCACATTCAGTGCTTTCGCGGAATCCCATGGCTCTTTCTCTTCTGACTCCACCCTCTTAGTGGCATTTGACTGATCTTGGCTTTTCTTCCAAGCAATGCAGTCCCTCTTCCAGTGCCCTAGCTTCCCGCAGTAGAAACACCCCTGAGCCTCATCATCTGAGCCCATGTTTCCCTGCCTTCCTTTCTTGCCCTTCTTGAAAAAACCTTCGGGGTTTCTTGGCCTTGCCACTCTTTCCCGATCGCTGTCGAATAGCCCTGATCGTTGCCGAACAGCCCTGATCGCTATTTTCGATTCCACAACAGCGCTGATTTCTCAATATCGAGCGAAACCGATGAAATATTTGAATAAGCGGCCATCGATATCGTCGAGAAGAGCGATTTGCATTCGCTTTTCGTGAGATTCCCATAATTGATCTGTTATATCGACCTTCTTCCGCATTTCCTGCGAATCTCACTATTCTTTCGCCTTCCCTGCGCCTCTCCGATCGGATTTCCCCAATCTGTCTCTTCGATTGATCTTCTTCGTTGCGATTCAATCAGCCATAATCTTTGCCGTCGACATCCTTGAATCTACTGTGCCGATCTTCGTCTTCCCACAAACGGCACCACTTGTTGAGCAAGTGATCAGCGCTCACAATAGATCAAAGAAACCGGTACAAAAGGAAATGAACGGAGAAGAAGAACGCAAAACTTTTTTACGTGGTTCGGGTTGAAACCCTACATCCACGGGACCAAGAACACGGAGCTATATTATTGATTCACCAACTGAGAAATTACAAGTGTTACAAGTGTTAGAGTATGAGACACACAATCGCTCGTTTTATAGCAAACTTAGAAAACACGAACGAAAAATAGACTTCAAAATCCACCAGCTCTGCTCCCCAGCTCTGCTCTGTTAGCTCTGCTCTGGCTACTCCGACTCTGTGTGTGAACTCTGACTTTGTATGTGAACTCTGACTCTGGCGACTGACTGGACTCTCCATCAGACAATAGAAATCCCTCTTCTCCACCAGAGTAAAACACCACTCTTCATCAGAGTGTACAAAACTCGATTATGAGCTTATGAAATCATTAACAACAATATATATATATATATATATATATATATATATATATATATATATATAATTCCATTTTCAGTTTTGCTCAATTCTTTAAAAAACTGAACCGAATTGAAAAATTATTTTTAAAAAAAACTAAAACCGAACCAACGAGAAAATTTGAAAAAATCAAACCATATTCTAATTGAAGCTTACTAAGCTGAACAAGCAGAAGGATGCATCCTAATTGAAGTCATCAGTCATCAGTCGAAGATAGTCATGCAGTACACAATCAGCATCAAACTAAAGCTTAAGTCAAGCACCAGTCGACATTCTGCATCTGACTGAAGTGAAGAGTACCAGACACGCTGCATTAAATGCTCAAGTACAACAACATTAAATGCCGAAGATTTGAAAATCGTCCTTGCAAGTACCAGAGCTTCCCTTTGCGTGTAAAGATGCAGAAATACCATACTCCGAGGACAAGACAATTCAGATATTTGTCAAATAGAGTATCTGAAGATTGCCACCTTAGCCCAAGAAGCAACATCCTTTCATAACGGCAGAAATCCTGAAGACCATCTCTCCAATGGATCTATTCAAGACTTCGCCTATAAATAGATCTTGAGGAACGATTGCAATCTTCACCGATTCGAAGATATACGCTAAAGCTCTACCAAATTCAAGAGTCAACATTTTCATAGATAGATAGATTTCGAATCGAAGAAGAGGGTAACTAAATGTTGTAAAATCAGTCTAGCTGATTACCTAAACTCTCTTAGCAAACTAGACACTTCTTGTTTTATCTTAAGCTTAGAATGGATTACTTGAGAGTCTGTTCTCAGTAGTCTTAGTTGGAAGAGTCCAAACTCCTTTTCAACCGAGAGAAAAATGTGTTTGAGTGGTTGTTGTTTAGTACCAATAAACTAAACAGTTCGGTTACCTTGGCACCTGGTAAGCCAAGAAGGAGTTCAGACCAAGGGTTCTGTCTCTAAAGACATTAGCATCGCTGATTGGACAAGACAGTGTTAGGGCGTGCTAAGCGTCAGAGTAAAATCCAATTCAGAGTGGATTGGTGGGTTTGTTGTGCACCTTGAAGCATAAGCACATAGTGTTTGTCAGACTAATCATCTGGCCGTGGATGTAGGAAAGTTGTTTCTGAACCACGTAAAAATCCTTGTGTTCTTTATATGCTTTCAGTTATTCCTTTATTTGTGTTAAACTATTTTCAACTGAACATGACTAACTGAAAAGTGAAACTAAGGATTTTACAAGTGACAAACCTTTCTAAAGGTTATTCGCATTAACTTTAAATTCCTCTGCAAAGTTATTAATCCTACTGACGACTCAACTGATAGTCAGAGAGATTAATAACTCTACTCTGTTTTACAAGCCTTACGTGGATATCAGTCAATCCCAGTTCTCGATTGATGTCAAATTATTGAAGTATTTTCAGTATCAGTCTACAACCTATTTCGAACTGAAATTTGGTTAAGTTTGTTTTGTTTGCGAAAAATAGCTTTCAGGTGTATTCTCTCCCCCCCCCAACCCATACACGTGTCAGTTAACCCTCCGAGACCCCAACACGTCCACAATTATGTCTAAATTAAATAAATATTAATTAAAAATGAATTAATAGTTATCAAGGTTGATTATGAATTACTTTCTAATTGAAACTAGCATTTGCACCAGAAAAATATTTTTATAGTTTTTTATATACAAAATTGATACCAACACAATTATCATATTTATAAATATAATAAAACTAATAATTTTAACTGAATGCAGAAAAAAATAAAGAAGAATTCACAATAATAAAAGTTGATACTATGAAAAAAGAAAAAAAATAATAAAAATATTTTTAAAAAAATATTTACTCAAAAAAAGATGAGAGATGAGAGAGAAATTTGTTAAGTTTTAATCTTTAAATAAATAGAACTTTTACATTTGAAATTCAATATTTATATAAAATATATTAAATTAAAGCTCATGTACAATCTTCAATTTACATTTGTTATGCATATCAAATATTTACTTCAATAAAGGAAAGGAAAAAAATATAGTAATTTACTTCAATTTGGTTATAGTGCACAAAATAGCCATTCAATTTTGTAATTGATTTCAAATTAAAAAAATTATCATTTTAATATATTATAGATTTATTAATAGATTTTAGTTATTGCAGATGTGGGAGAGCGTCCCTCTTGTGAAAATATATTCTCAAAGTAATTAAGTGTGATGATATATAGAGGTACTCTCCCGTGCAACTGGTTGCACCGTGCAATTGGTTTCTGAATGGCACTACTTCAACATACAAATGACACTTGAAGATTTTCAAGTGTCATTTGTATGTTGAAGTAGTGCCATTCAAAAATGTTCAAGTGTCATTTCCCGAATGAAGTAGTATCATTTTGGAAACTAGTTGCTCAGTGCAACCGGTTGCACAGGAATATTTGTGCGATATATATATATATCTATCTATATATATATATTTTTTGTATTGGAAGAGGATTGAGATTTGTATATTTTAGGCACTCATCACAAGTCACATGGAAGGAATATATAGCATTTGAAACTTGTTGACAGTTAATTGCATGTCTTCATAGTTAATGAGATAAAGGATTGTATAATTAAGCACGAGTTGAGGAAGTCAGTTACAAAGTCAATTTCAGTTTACGAACACGTTGATAAGGACAATTAAGGATTTTCAGCATATGTTGATGTTGAGATAAATAAGCTTAGCTGAAGATTTTTAGCACAACTCAAAGTTTCAACTGATTCATCGTTAGTGCGAGAAATATTGTTGTCTGTTAATTTTTTTATCAATACTTGCGTGTAGCAACATTTTGTTTTTCATTTCATCGTTGGGTATTGTTAATGCATCTAATTTGTATTTTGTCTAAATTCATTCTCTTCTTTGTATATTGATCACTAATCTATTAGCAACAAAATCCTGCAACTAACACGATGCAATCGTGACATAATAATAATCGAGTATCGTATCCACATAGATTGATAGACGAAAATACTCAAAGTAATTCTAATAATTCTCTAACAATATCCAGGCAAACAAATAGAAATATGGTGAAGAATAAAACTAGACTCAAATGAAATAAATAAATAAAAAGAAATAAATCAGAGTAAATAAAATACTGATCATAGGGATGTAATTTCATTAATCAAATTCACACATTTAATTTATTAATCCGAATTACCAATTTTAATCCAATCCTAATGGACACATATAAAAACACACTCTCGCTAAAGCAGTTTATGGTAGTTGATTAGTAAATTCTCTATCTTCGGTAGATTTCAAGAAAATCTACTAACTACCAAAAGCTCACAAGAATAGTTCTATGTGATCCACCTATCTCTGTTAGGTCTTAAAGTTAAAATCATATGACACATTCATATATCTACTAAATAGGCACCTCCGTTAGGTCTCAAAATCGAATCTTTGCTGGATCTCAAACCTAATAGCTAAACATACAAATTATTAGCCATATAATACACAATAAATCAAACACCAAAAATTATAAATTCTTATATTTTTAATTAGGGTTTCACAATTTTTTTTTCCGAACGTTGCGATGTAATTTGTTATTGATTTGATAAAAGGCTAAAATGGTGGTGGTGTGATGTGACCTTTGAATAAATTAACTAAAACCCAATTTGGTAAGTTTTGAAGATTTAATTATTGATTAGTTGTAAGATTGTAAGAAAATAAAAGATGAGGTAAAATGAGAAGTGGGGCGCCGTCAAACCGTAGAAGCAACACAAAACTAAGCAAATAAATAAATCGGACGGCCGCCATGTCTTCTCAGAATGAAGCAATCACGTTCGTCGGCAAAGATTAGACACCAAAGGCTTGTGTGTGAAATTAAATAATTTTGAGTATTACATAATTAATGAAAAATGTGACACTCTTCTTACAAGTTGATATTTTTCTTTTCTTCTGTACTTTATTTTCTGCGCGCGGTTGAGTTTGTGTGCTTGGTCCTTAATTAGTTTAAATTTCGAATTTAGTCAAAGGCCATTTATTTTATACATGAATCAAGACATTGGTTATGCTAAGAATCTTCTATTTACTTTGATACAAAAGGTTAGAAAAAGTATATTTTCCATCATTTTCACATGTTTCCTATGATGAATAATTTTCTCCGGTCAGACTGAAAAATTTATTCGGACAGCCCATTTTCACTCCTTTTCTCATAAATGTTGGATAATATTATCTTATTGGGAGGGTGTGAAAATATTTTCTAATATTTCAATTTGTTTATCCATCTATTTCTAACAAAGCAAACACATGATAAAAAAAGGAGAAAAATATAATATTATCTCACATTTTCTTATCCATCATTTTCAAATGAAAATTTTACTACCAAAGTAAACACACCCTAACATTTAAAGTGACCTAAAGCATCAAGTAAAGAAAAACAATTGTATGGGGTTGACGTGTTCTTGCATCAACTAATACTCGAGATTTTGCTTTCATTTTTTTTTTTTTTTGAAAAGGTTTTTCTTGATTAGGATCGAATGTATAATTTCTTTTAGGTGAAATGTATAAGTTGATATAATAGTAAAATTAAGATGGACTCACAAGTGCAAAAATGACTTTCAAATTAGTACTAGCTATAGTATCTTATAATCAAATAATTGAAATGCAATAATTGATTTTGGAGAAAACAATCATTATTTTAACTTAAACTTCAGCCATCTAAAGAAAGAGGGCCATGTCTCATGTGAATATGGCTATGTACAGTTAATCCGAAAATTCATTTTCTTTTTTTCTTTAATAGACGAGTGTGAAATGTACTTTCAAGTTGAGATTTGGTCCACTCAAAATTAAAATAAAATATTTGACTTTATTAATAATTTTAATAAGGGAAACTTGCTCAGAAAACAAATGCAGGCTTTTGTTTTAATTGTCCCAGTTGCTGATTTTTATTAATATAAACCAGTGATGACGCAATTCCAAAAAGGTTCTCCAATTGTCCTTGTCACTCTATATTTATTTATTCAAAAACTATAGACACAATCAAAATATTTTAATTATTTTTGTTGAACAATATTGTCAACCCGCTCACTTAAAATATAAATTGATACAATATATCCGTCGAACATTCCGTTTGGGAGGTGGCATGATATTGTTTTACTATTTCCATTATAGGAATCCTTGCATTATTAATTAATGACTAATTAAGTGCAAACTTATTTTAAGATGGAATACAAACAATACTGTTGTTGTGGTTTTCTGCTTATAATATGATATTCTCAATCAAATACGTATTAATTTGTTGTACGTTTGTCGAATGAGTTTTGTAAGTTTTGATTTCATTAGCAAAAAGTTTCAAGGTATTATTATTAGGGCTCATTTAATAAGTATACTAGGAGATGATTAGTGGTAGATCCACGATTTGTATATTGGGAGTACTAAAAAATAATTTCATAAATATAAAAATAAAATATATTTTAATACTGAAATAGTACATCTCAAAATAAATATAAAAATAAAATATATTTTAAACTTACGCAAGATTGTGAACACTTTTAACTCCACCAACATATTTCGGAAATCTTTCTGATTTATTTCATGACTTAAATCCTCCATTAACAAATGAATGTTCCCTCACATTAATCTCAACTTCTGATGTGTTCGATAATTACATCCCTTTATTTATAGAGAGAATAATTCACATGTAGTGTGCGGTGAATCGAGAGAGAGTGATGAAAACTACTAAGGCAAAAGAGAAAAGAATTGTATTGAGTATTTAGAATAGCGCATGTGTTTACAATGGCAGACATATCTCCTATTTATAGGCGTTTACAATAGGGATAAATTAGTAATTTCACGCCCGATAGCGACCCCGGTAGTTAGGAAGAATCTTCGAGGTTGTCAGTGACCGATATGCCTTCAGTCTTTCCCAGCGCTGCTCGAGTTCGCCAGCTCTGCCCCTTTCTTCCTGGATATGTCAGCCCTGCCCGAGTCCGCGGGTTACTTCTTCACTGTTTTATTTCAGATCTGTCATTCGTTCCGCCCCCCTTTTCTCTGATCACGTCAGCCCTGACACCCTTAGTGATAAAATCCTCTTGAAATGGCCCTGAAGCTTCTGCCTTTCATGCTTTCCCCCCAAAACACTATTCAAGCTATTTTCCTCCCTTCCGTTCCCAGCGCTGATGACTCCGATGCTGCCAGATTTGCCTTACGCATATTTTACTCCTCATCAACTTCATTCTTGAACAAATAATAAACAAAGTAAACAAAATAGGACATCTTTTTCAATACTATGTTCAAGCCAGTCTCATTTTTCAAATCAAGAAGCACTAAATTGACACAAACCTCCAAGGTATTTTCAAGGGAAATCATGAGTTTTTGGTTGGATAGATTTTTTTAAGAATATATTCTCTTCTAACCGATCTCGTTTATTTGGAGGATAATTCATTTTCCTAGATCATGAGGAAAAAGTTCAACGTCTTAAACTAATTATTTATCCTCTAATAAAAACTAAAGTTATTCATAAACATAAGCAAGTTTGCATATTAAATAGGCAAAAATATAATTTACAAATAAGTTAATCATTTTAGCAAATAAATTATGTACTATATATAATATTACCCCTAATTCTCAACTGTTACTTTCTCCGCAAAAATTAATTGCATAATAACTATAAGGGTGGTTCTATTCATAGCCTCCATTTTACTCCTTATAGCCCTTTTCTAAAATATTAATAATAATTAATTAAGAATTTACTATTTTACCCTATATTGTATAGCCTCAAATTTTATTAAATTTTAAATTAAATCATCATTCAATTTCATAGCCCCTATTTGAAATTGAATAAATTTCATAGCCCTCGTTCCCCCATTTGCGTATCAGTTCATAACTTCATAACCCCCATGAACTTCAATTTCACAAACTTAATATTTGCGTTCCTCCTGCGCTTTCTCTTTCCTCCTCTGAATGTGTGAATGCCTCCGCCTTATTTGTGTTTTCCTTTTATTTTTGTTGAGCAGGAGGAGAAGAAACCGGAGGAAGCCAAGCCGGCACCTCCGCCTGCGCCGGAGGAGAAGAAGGACGAACCCCCAAAGGCCGAAGATGACAAGAAACCCTAGGCAGCGGAGCCGCCGCCCCTGCCGCAGGAGATCATCCTCAAAGTCGACATGCATTGCGAGGGCTGCGCTCGGAAAGTCCGCCGTTGTCTCAAAGGATTCGATTGTAACCAGATTAGATCCTTCGTTTTCCTCGCCAGAATAGAGAATTTTAATTAATTAATTTCTATGAAATAAAATTTCAAGTGAGGAGGATGTAACGACGGATTGCAAGACAAGTAAAGTGGTGGTGAAAGGTGAGAAAGCAGATCCGCTCAAGGTTTTGGAGAGGGTTCAGCGGAAGAGCCACCGCCAAGTCGAGCTCATATCGCTGATTCCGCCGCTGCCTGCGCCGGAGGAGGCTAAGAAGCCGGAGGAGAAAGGGACTATGCTGTCTTAAATTTGTCAAACTTGATTTATTTTAATGCCAATAACCTTGATATGTTATCTATCTAAAATTGTTCCTGGATTTTTCTGTCATCAAATTTTCTTCATGATAGTAGTGAACGTAATATAAATGAAAGGGATTGTGGCTTTAAATAAGTTTCTCATTTTTCATATGCATGTAGCATATCCAAATGATGTCTTCTTTACCTCAGCATATATATAATCCATTGTTGCTCAGTCTTTCTAAACAAATTTGGGTGGATTTAGGTTTATGTTTCACAGCATTTGGAAAGGGACCCCCCCACAGGTTATAGCCATTCGTGTCTCAATGTCGACGTACATGATTGGGATTCAAAAAGCAGTAAAAGTAGTGATGGAAGACGCATGCTCAGGGGGTTATGGCTCAGTGCACTGCAGTGTGTTGGCTGATGGCCAGGTTATAGTTGTGAAGCAGCATAAGGATATGAGGAAGACGTCTGCTCAGGGGGTGGTGAAACGAGAAACCAACACCTAAACTAGAAAGCAGTAAACGACACCGGATTTACGTGGTTCGGTCGAGAAGACCTACGTCCACGGGGTGTTTGGGGTTTTTTCACTATACTTCGAGAGAATTACATTTTACAAGAGATGAATGAATAAAAATGAGATGATGATCTAATCTATGCCCCAAGGCCCTATTTATAAGCATGAACATAAACTTAAGGCCCTTAGGCCCATTAGACCCTTAAAGTCCATTAGCCCAATAAATTAAGCCCAAGCCCCGTTATTCTAATCTACATCTTGAAATTGAGCCATCAGAGCTGGAAAGCAGAGCCGAGCTGAGCCAAGCCGAAAGTCAGGGCAATCATGTATCAAATATCAGAAATAACCACACTAACAATAATAATAATAGTCATAACTAGAAATATTCCCGTTATGTTTAGCACAACGCTGGTGCATATTTCAGTCCTCATCAGCTACTCCCCTCCTGGTCTGGTTGAACCGGGTATTCTTCGTGTTCAGCCAACGAAGTATTGTTAAAGTCAGCGCTGTGCTGTTTTCCTTAATCCCTGCAAATCATGAAGACATAAGAGTTTTAAAACTTTAAGAAAGCAAAGATAAGCATTTTCCCATGGACTTTGGAATTTGTAGTTCCAAGTTAGATTTCCTTCTTGTTTGCTGAATGTTGACAAAGATAAATAATTTCCATTTCGTTGGGCGCATAAGAAGACCAGCGCTGAGAATACCCCATATTGAATACTTTGCATAGATAAGCAATATAAATGCTTTGTGTTGGATGAATCAGAAGACCGTTGCAAGAATACCCGAATAACATAGAAAGACCCATGTCGAAATTGAGAAATATGATACTCTGATCATGTGAGAAAACCCATCATAAATATTTGTCGAGTCTGAACAATATACCTTGTTGTTGAGCGCGTAAGAAATCCAGCGCGTGAGAAGACCAATAGATAATCCGCGTGTAAGAAAACCAGCGGCAGAGGATTGAAATCCCGGCAGAGCATTGAAATCCCGACAAAGGATTGAAATCCCGGTAGAGCATTGAAATCCCGGCAGGGGATTGAAATCCCGGCAGGGCATTGAAATCCCGGCAGATGATTGAAGTCCCGGCAGAGCATTGAAATCCCAACAGAGGATTGAAATCCCGACAGAGCTTTGAAATCCCGGCAGGGGATTGAAATCCCGGCAGAGCATTGAAATCCCGGCAGATGATTGAAATCCCGACAAAGCATTGAAATCCCGACAGAGGATTGAAATCCCGACAGATGATTGAAATCCCGGCAGAGCATTGAAATCATGCCAGAGCATTGAAATCATTCCAGAGCATTGGAGTCATGCCAGAGCATTGAAATCATGACAGAGCATTGAAATCATGCCAGAGCATTGGAGTCACGGACGGTGGCAGAGCATAGGAATCCCGGACGGTGGCAGAGCATTGGGATCACGGACGGTGGCAGAGCATAGGAATCACGGACGGTGGCAGAGCATTGGGATCACGGACGGTGGCAGAGCATAGTGTGCATTCCTTTGCTGCTTCCCTCCTATGTGTGCATTCCTTTGCTTCTTCCCATCCAAGCTTGAACACTCTGCACGGATGTTCGCTATTATTTTCACCACGCCGCAAGTGTACGGTGTAGTTGCAATATAAGGGAAGCAAGGTCGTATTCCACAAGGATTGGTGAATTTAAACTTCTAAATATTATTAATAAGTTGTTTTCAATCTATTTAGACAACCAAAGTTCAAGAGGTATTGATAACTAAAACAAAACTAAATAAAGCAAGAAAAGTAAATAACAATAACATAAACTTAGTGAATAAATTGGGGAATGACTTGAATGAAAGTTATCCTAGGGACTAGATTTCGATGGATCGTAATGAACTTCAATCTAAATCAATATAAATCTTGATATGGCCTACTTATCTAGGGCGATCTCCCCACTAGTTTTAGCCCCCTCCCGGACGACTAAAACAGTAGATTACGGGTCATAATTGCCGTCCCCGGTCAATTTCTAACCTATAACTCCCAAGAGCACAAAAGATCAACAAGCCCTCACCCACCTCTCAACCTCCCGGTTTATTGAGATGATATGTATCAAACTCCTAATCTATTGTAATTATCCTCTCCCGATTCAAATCACAAATTAGAAATGCACAAAAGGTGGCCAACCAATCATACAAGAGATAAATCTAGGACTTGAAAAGATAACAATAAGCACAATCAAGATATATATTGAACAAAGAAATCAATCCATTACAAATCCATCTAATCTAATCCCTAAGATAAGAGATTTTAGCCAAGCATATTCATAATAAAAGCAAATCTCAAGTCATAAGAAAACATAAATAAAGATATAGAGAGATAGAGATTCATAGACAAATCCTATAATCTTGATCTTCAATCATGTAGTCTTGATGAGCTCCTTTCCAAGTCTTCCCCTTCTTTATTTGATTTTGGTGTTGTTTTTGTGTGTGGAAGAGAGAAAAAATGGTAGAGAATGGAGGCTAGGGTTTGGGATTGGAGAGTTGGGGAACATGAAGTGGGTGTGTGTGGTGAATGTTTGGGGAAAGGAAGAGAAAAATGGAGTTTTGAGGCTAAAATCGCGTTTGAGGTCCATTTGGGGGAGCCCCGCCCTTTTCCCGCGGTCACGGCCCGCGTCCGCGGCCTTCAAACGTGGGGGATGGGCGGGGCTCCCCCAAATGGACCCCAAACGCGATTTTAGCCTCAAAACTCCATTTTTCTCTTCCTTTCCCCAAACATTCACCACACACACCCACTTCATGTTCCCCAACTCTCCAATCCCAAACCCTAGCCTCCATTCTCTACCATTTTTTCTCTCTTCCACACACAAAAACAACACCAAAATCAAATAAAGAAGGGGAAGACTTGGAAAGGAGCTCATCAAGACTACATGATTGAAGATCAAGATTATAGGATTTGTCTATGAATCTCTATCTCTCTATATCTTTATTTATGTTTTCTTATGACTTGAGATTTGCTTTTATTATGAATATGCTTGGCTAAAATCTCTTATCTTAGGGATTAGATTAGATGGATTTGTAATGGATTGATTTCTTTGTTCAATATATATCTTGATTGTGCTTATTATTATCTTTTCAAGTCCTAGATTTATCTCTTGTATGATTGGTTGGCCACCTTTTGTGCATTTCTAATTTGTGATTTGAATCGGGAGAGGATAATTACAATAGATTAGGAGTTTGATACATATCATCTCAATAAACCGGGAGGTTGAGAGGTGGGTGAGGGCTTGTTGATCTTTTGTGCTCTTGGGAGTTATAGGTTAGAAATTGACCGGGGACGGCAATTATGACCCGTAATCTACTGTTTTAGTCGTCCGGGAGGGGGCTAAAACTAGTGGGGAGATCGCCCTAGATAAGTAGGCCATATCAAGATTTATATTGATTTAGATTGAAGTTCATTACGATCCATCGAAATCTAGTCCCTAGGATAACTTTCATTCAAGTCATTCCCCAATTTATTCACTAAGTTTATGTTATTGTTATTTACTTTTCTTGCTTTATTTAGTTTTGTTTTAGTTATCAATACCTCTTGAACTTTGGTTGTCTAAATAGATTGAAAACAACTTATTAATAATATTTAGAAGTTTAAATTCACCAATCCTTGTGGAATACGACCTTGCTTCCCTTATATTGCAACTACACCGTACACTTGCGGCGTGGTGAAAATAATAGCGAACAAGTTTTTGGCGCCGTTGCCGGGGATTGGTTGAGTTTTTACTTTTGATATTGTGAAAAGTTGTTTTTATCTAATTTAGATATTGTTTTTATGTTTGTTTATTTATATGTTTATTTGTTTTTGTTAGAGAAATTTGCTCCACAACCGTAAAAGCGGCACCAAAAATGGATGATGGAAGGAATGAGTTGGTTGAGCAACTCCAACTACAATTGGCGTTGGTGACCGCGGGTGTCTCCTGAGTCGGGAACAGCTGACCCGCGGCCGCGGGTGGTGACCGCGGGGTACTGGGCGTTTTGCACAGTCCGCTCGTTTTGCTCCGTTCTCCCTCGTCCGGACTCGGATTTGGTCGCCGTTTGCGCTCACGGATTCCTCTCGAGACGTACTTCGATCTCATGTCTTCAAAATCCTCCAATTAATTCTTGATTTTCCCTGAAATCACTCCAAAACTACACCAAGGAATTAAAACTCAACAAAACTCAAAATTGGGATACAAACACATATTAGCAATCAATTCATGGGGGAAAATGACAACAATTCATGCGATATTGAGGTACGAAAACCATGTTTGTCAGCGGAGCATGAAGGGCCCGGGCGGCGCAACCAACTTTCGCGGCTTACGATTAAGTAGTGACCTCTACACGGAGCATGGAGGACCCATGGGGTGCAACCAACTTTCGCGGCTTACGATTGAACAGAAATAATACCCTGCACGGAGCATGGAAGACTCGGGGGGTGCAACCAACTTTTGCGGCTTACGGTTGAACAGAAATAATACCCTGCACGGAGCATGGAAGACCCGGGGGTGCAGCCAACTTTCGTGGCTTACGGTTGAACATAAATAATACCATGCACGGAGCATGGAAGACCCGGGGGGTGCAACCAACTTTCGTGGCTTACGGTTGAACAGAAATAATACCCTGCACGGAGCATGGAAGACCCGGGGGGTGCAACCAACTTTCGCGGCTTACGGTTGAACAGAAATAATACCCTGCACGGAGCATGGAAGACCCGGGGGGTGCAACCAACTTTCGCGGCTTACGGTTAAACAGAAATAATACCCTGCACGGAGCATGGAAGACCCGGGGGGTGCAACCAACTTTCGTGGCTTACGGTTGAACAGAAATAATACCCTGCACGGAGCATGGAAGACCCGGGGGGTGCAACCAACTTTTGTGGCTTACGGTTGAACAGAAATAATACCCTGCACGGAGCATGGAAGACCCGGGGGGTGCAACCAACTTTCGTGGCTTACGGTTGAACAGAAATAATATCCTGCACGGAGCATGGAAGACCCGGGGGTGCAACCAACTTTCGTGGCTTACGGTTGAACAAAAATAATACCCTGCACGGAGCATGGAAGACCCGGGGGGTGCAACCAACTTTCGTGGCTTACGGTTAAGTGTAACCCTCTGCTCTGGTGGCAGCATGATCCCTCTACTCTGGTGGGAGCATGATTCCTCTGCTCTTCCCTTTGTTCGAGCGGTGCCCCTGGTTGTTTATTTTTCCCTTGGCTTGCTAAGAAGCAATTTTGAATTTGTAAATTGGGGACTACGGGTATACACCCTACTCCCCCTCCTGGTGACATGTGCATGCCTCGCAAAAACATGTCAAGTGTGTGTGTTTGGTGCTCATGCTCGTGATGATTGTGACAGAGTTAGCATAACAACAATTCCCAAGTAACATAATTCAAGTTCACTTCAAGCCCTAGCACATATGCAGAAGGTGTGCAGCTTCCAAGACATAATTATTATTGCATAAATCCCAGCATAGATCATATAAGTCATGATTTTGCCCAAGTAAAGAAGTAGAATATTTCCCAAATCCCTATCATGCTTACATGTTCACATAAAATACCCTAAGATCATAATTTTGCCTAGTGATAAAGCATAATACTCCCCCATCATGCTCACATGCTTCCACGAGATAAAGTTCAGCGAAGTACCTGAATTACCACTTACAAGTGGTTTACCGTTTTCATGTTATGGCGGTTCCCCTATTTTGTTCAAAGCTTTCCCAAATTTGATTGCCCTGTGCGAATTGTCTTTTCGTGTTATGGTGATAGTGTTTTCCTCAAAATATGTTTGTCCTGTGCTGTAAAGATTCTTAAGCAAAGGTATTAATAAAATATGAGAGCCCTCCCAGGGCTGTAAACCCATTAATAAAGATTGCAGATATTCCGGACATAACTAATTTATTTAATTTCCAAATGACTCCCAAACAGATTGATCGTAACAATAAAACTAGAGAGGACTGAGTTTCCATAAAATTAAAACCGAATCAGTCCTAAGATCATAGCAAAGTTATAGCATCAATTCCGACTCCCGAGATTATTGCCGAATCATAGTGAAGTCTAGCAATATTGGTCCCAAAATCAGATGAAGATCATAACAGTATTAAGCTCAAAATTCTGTAAAATAGTAAATTTGAAGGCTACAGAACATAGAGTAAAATAGTAAATTTCTAATTAATTATTATTAATATCTTAAAATGGGAGCTATAAAGAGTAAAACGGGGGCTATGAATAGAATCAACCTAACTATAATATATGATCCGATTTGAGAAGCGAGTGGCATAAGTTCTTTAAATATATGCCTTGTTTAAAGAGCGCATACTCTCTTTAAATGCCTTGTTTAGAGAGCAGAGCACATACTCTAAATAATAAAAAATGATGAAGATTTGTCAAAAGATAATTAATTGGGACTTGAAAGTAAACATAATTATCTTTTACATGTTTTTGTGAAGTTGATTTTGAAAGGAGTAAGCAAGATGGTAAGTGGTAACAATTCTAAAAAAAAAAAAAAAAAGATGGTAAGTGGTAACATGAGGTTGATATTCGATTCAAAAATAGATACTAACCGTTTGTTTGAGTTCAAATTTTCTTTTTTATCACTCAACCCAAATTCAATAAAAATAATTTCATTCAGTCCGAATCTAACCGAATTGCTCTTTCAAATCGAACCGAACCGATAATTTTAATTTAACTCGATTCACTTTTTCAGATTAATTTTGAATGTGCTAACCCTAGTATGTAGCTGGGGCTGGGCTCTTTTATCACATTGCTCTTCATTTGATTCGATTTGGTTGTCGCCTCAAAACACACGATATCTAGGACTGTTCATAAAAGCAGTAGCATATTATTTAATTAGTAAGAAATTGATAAAGATATCCTAATACGACATTTGGTGCTCTTACTGGCTTTGTTTGATTCAATGGACTCATTTGACATTGATTAATCATAGTTTAAATCGCATACAGGTGCTAATCGCCTAACCTATTGGAGCTTAACTATTTAAGACAAGATTAAGGCTATAATTAATGTTTTATTTTCACTAATCTAGTCCTTGCTAAGTGCTAACCTAGTATCCTACTATCGCCTAATTTTGCATAGCATTTGATTTTTAAAGCTTAGATTATTCTCGAAAAGTTTGAAGTTAATTTTGCTAACATCACTATTAATTACTTCCTGAGATAATTATTAATCAAATAGCACCTGTCACATTAATGACTAAATAACAAAAAGAAAAATCCAAATCATAATTGCGTGAGAAATTGTTATTTTAGTTTTGTAAATTGTCATACTTGTAAAGATTTTTTTTCTTCAAATAGTTGTAATTTTAGACAGCTTAATTAGCCAGGTCAAAATTGAGTGACTTGATTAAATAGTTGCATTTCTGTTGTTGTTAATTAATATATTTATTCAGAAAGAATTGAATTGAATTGATTCTCAATTATACCCAATTGATATCTAACACACTACTAGTGACCAAATTACACTTTTCAATATATGAAATTCGTAATATAATATCGTTTCATTCATTAAGCAAGTATTAGTGCAATTGAACATGACGAGACCTCATTTTTATAATTGAGAACCTAAATATCATTTTACATTAGCAAAAAAATTAGTATGTTATAATCAGGACCACGTTTGGATCAGTTCCAAAAACTGTGGATCACCTTACAATGTAAAGTCTCTAGTTGCCATTGTATGTATTTGTCACAAATTCTGCCTAACTTTTTTTTTTTTATTAAGTTGTATGTGCAACTTCAACCAACCTTTATCGATGCCTCTATTTTGAAGGAACTTATGAAATGGAAATTATAATTATACAAAAGAAAAAGACATGTTTAATTCAGTTTTTCTTTTTCTTTTTTTAAATATTAGAATTGAGATTTATAATAATTTTGTATGAATATTTGATAAATGTGACAATGTCTTGTACCAATCAGTCATGTTCTCGAACATATCACAAGAATTGTACCAAATGAACATAGAAGGATATTACAACACACCACCATCTGTGGCATCACAAATCTGCTCAAAACCAAGAGATATAACTAATTGGATGTGTTTATATGAAGAGCACTTTGATTTCATCATGATCATAGTTGTGAGAGGCAGTAATAGCAACTAATACATACTTTACACAAAAGCTAAATCCTTACCCTTGGCCTCAGATGACACTCCAACGGGATAATTAAAGTCACTTCTCATAATCTAGTATAAATCTTGGATGGCTTTGGCTTCCGTTATGGAAGAATCTCTTCGACTGACAATTCGTTCCAGTTCCTCAACCTTATCAGACAAGGAGGCAACGTGAGAATCGGTAGAGTCAACCAACTTGTTTGCAGTTTCCAGCGCAGAACACAACTACGTCGCAGTGAAAAGTGCAATTATTTAGCAAATTATCATATTCAAATTGAAGGTGAAAAAAGCAGGGTAGTGCTGCATAGAGATGCCAAAACTTAAACAAGAACTACATAAACAACGATCAAACTATACTTTCAGTCCTGAGTAATCAGAAATGGTGATATGTGTAGTATAATAATTTTCATGTTCTAGCTAAATAAATGATAAGATGAAGAAAACCACAATAACCTGAAAGACACGATATGAAGCATAAGAATGATAGAAATTTCAGATGACTGGTTTCTTTTATTCTAACCAACCTTTTGCTAACTTTTTAAGTCTTAAGTTCAAAGATGTGGGATAACAATTAAGCTTCTTCATAACAATTAACTGCAGATAATTTGCAAAAACTGCAATAAGCAAAAGGAAATTTATCTTAAAATCGACCAATGTATACCTTGAGTGTTAGAGCAGTCCAAGAGTGATCAGCACCCTCGAGTGCCCCTTTCAGTTCATTGAAGTTTTCCTGAAAAAAGCAACCAACTGCTAGAGAGCTTGAGCAAGAACCAAATGTTTAGCAAAAGGTAAGCTAACTCCATGTGAGACGAGCATAAAAAATTTGAGGCATATTAGCTCATATTTGCACATATAGATGGTCTCTTGCAGCCTTACTATATTAGGTGGTTAAATGTAGATACGCAATCAGATCAAAATAATAAAGGAATTAGCATTCTCAAAATGATCATTCACAGACTACAAAGAAATCAAAATTCCAAGCTCATTAATTCCAAGTAAATTTATACAGGCGCAACTACATAATGATGAACAAAAATAGAAGCCAACAAGGAACTTTGTTATGAAAAGAATATGTTCTTCAATTTTTATGCAAAAATTCAACCAATGTAAACAAACCCTAGCTGCAAAAGATCAGAAATTGCAAAGTAATCTAACGGAAAGGAAAAGAATTGTGGAAACATAATTAAGTTACATAATAACGAGATTACAGCTTTGCATTTACTTATAGTTTGGTTTCATTGTTTTGCCCGATTCAGCATCCTATTCATAATTATAGCTTTGTTTTGTTCTGCAATTGACCAATGAATCTGAGATCCAATTCCTTCAATTCAAAACTGCAGAATTCCAAAAGCGAAATAGAAGCTGGAAGTTTCTCGAAATTTTCTTCAAACCAAACATTCACGGATCATACGGAAATGCAGACTCAAGGAGTTGCGTGAACGTAAGAGAATACCTGGAATAGCTTGGGAATTTCAGACGCCGAGAGTTTAGAAACGTCGGCCGCCTCGGGCGGCGCGGCGTGATCGTGGATGCCGCCGGAGTTGTCTTCGCCGACGTCGCTTAGCAGATCGCTGATGCACAATAACGGACCCCCAACTCCCCTCATCTCTCTCTCTCTCTCTCTCAACTGTTGAGTAACGCTTTTATATTGGGCCCAAGTTCGATTATTGGGCTGAATTCAAGCCCAGATTTGAACGAACCTCGCTAAGAAGCCCAAAGAGTGAGAATCCCCCTCCATTGACCATTCATACAGCGCAATCTTCTTTGAATTACCTAGAAATATTGATTTAAAAAAATAATTAAAAGAAGAAGAAGAAGCAGCTGTGACTTCAACATTTTGGTATGTGGATTTTCTGTCTTGATTAGCACTTGTTATGATTTGTTGACAATAGTGGTTCTGATTTTTCTGTGCTTATCAGATTGAAGTTTTGGTGGGAGGCGTGAAGAACTGAGTGATTTATCATTGTATATGGCCGGAAAAGAGGAAGAGAAGAAATTAGAGGAATGCTCTGTTTCAAAGTTTGTATTCGTTCCCTATTCCTCTTCTTTTACTTTTGTAAATCTTGAAATTCTTGATTATGTGAGTTGCAAAAAAAAAAATGTTGTTTTATGAGTTATAGATCTCGTGTTTGTGGCTAATTGTTGTTTTTAGTGAGAGTAGAAGTGAGGCCAGGTTTTGTTTTTTAAGAAGAAAATTGGTGATGGTGATGGTGATGGATTAGGAAGCTCTACTCCAACCTTTATTTGATTCACTAGTTTGTGCTTTCGTGATTAAAGTTCTAATATATTTGAGCTAGGGCATTTTCCTACAAAGGGACATGATAAATTTGGGAAGACTAGGAAATGTTAGTGATTGGTGCTGTGATGAATATGATTGATGATTCTTGATACTTGGTTGAAGCTTCATTAAAGTTGTTTAATGCATTAATTTAAAATCCGGTGAAGGATTGCTACCAGCAAAGTTTTGTTAGCAATGGAGGTCTCGGCTCTTCATCTCGTGAGAGGCTCTTCTCGAGTCGCTCTATTGAGACTAAGAAAGAATAATGAAGCTCATGTAAACTGCTGACTACTAGAAAGAGAGGGCAATGGCGCGTTCTGAAGTGAGAAGCCAACGAAAGTTTCGTAGAATCTGTTAGTCAGCTGGTTTGGTTAGGCAGAGTTTGTAATGGATGGATTGAAATCTATAATCCCTCATCTAGTGATCTTTGGATGGAAGATGATTGTGATTTCTCTTGCCAGGATCTAACTAACTAATCCATTTTAGTTGTTGATTCTCTTGTTGGATCTGAAAATCTTCATATTTAGTTTGAAAAGTTGTATGGGAAGAATTAAGTTGTGAATGATATTTTCTGATAATAATATGCCTTGTTTTGATGAGTGATGAATGATTTTGATATGTTTGCAAACATGTTGTGTTTGTCAGTGCTTTGGGGACATGGGTTTTCTCAGTGGCGGGTGCTCTGATAGCGATCCCTGTTGGGATTAAAAGGAAGTCTCTGGCGCCCCTTGTGTTCTTTGGCACGACAGGCACAATGCTCGACATAATCATGGGGATCAATGCTTGTGAGAGGGAGCACGCAGAGCGCCAGATGAAGCTCTTGGAAGCGCAGAATGTTGCAGCAGTTGATGATGCTACTGCTGCTGAATCTTGATGCAGCTCCTCCTTCTTCGTCGATTCCTCTAGTGTCTGTTGCAAGTTGGTTTGACATCCACTGATTGCCATTCTCAAGTTCAATAATGGAACTTGCTCTCCTCTCTCTCTCTCTCTCTCTCTCTCTCTCTCTCTCTCTCTCTCTCGTTTGCATAACTTCTCTGTATCTTAGGGAGCTGAGACCTTTTTATGTGCAGAAACTCAATTAACTTGATGCATCATTTACCGTGGTGATCGTTCTTGGAGTATTATTTAATGTGGATTATATATACAAATTACTCAACTCATCCACAGAGTTATATTTACTCAATAGGTAATTATATCTACAATGGAAATAAGGTATTGTAATTTAGTTGTATTGAAAATTTGAAATATGAACAAGATCTGGAAATGAATTATTCGGGGTTTGTCTAGGAATTTTGGAATACCAATTCATGTATGTTTTCTAACATTATTTGGCACGCCAGTAAAACGCATTTTCAGAGCAATATTAGTTCTTATTCACAATTTTTTTTCCCAACATGATTTGCACTCAAAAGTCTTTTCCTGAATTTGTGTACAAGGATGAATTTGCCTCATCAGTGTTGGTTTAGCGATGGAGTGGGTATTTTTAAGGCCAAAAAATTTCAAAACATTTTCATAGGTCTAAGTTTATCACACTTCCATTATGACTTGTGACTTGTGAGTTTTCATTACACAAACAAAAAGAATAAACATCGGGTTTCAATGACATAAAATAGGAAGAAGCAATATATATTAATTTATGTTGGCTTATTTATTTATTTTTCTAAATAAATACTCCAAGGGTGGAGGGTTAAGGCAAACCCTCTACCTGTAAATAAGCATCAACCAGTATCCCATATATGGCGCTGCCCAAAAGTGAAAACAACGACCAACAGAATCAACCAAGGAAAACAAAGATCAGATGGACAAATGACATACATAGGTGTAGCCCAAAAGTGACTACACCCAGAGGATAAACAAAACCGAATCAAAAAGAGAACAACCCAAAACAAGTTAACTATCATCATAAAATCTAAACCTAAAGTTAGGATAGCCAAGTTGGTCTATCCTAACTAGAGAAAGAAAATAACGAGGAGCCGAGAAGCAATAAAAAATAGTCAACGACGAAACGTGATGCCCTCGCCTAGCTATAAAATCAGTAGGCTGATTTCCCTCACAATGGATGTGAGTAAAACAAACTCGCCGATGCTGGATAAGCTGACGGATCCAAGCAACAATGTGATGGATACTAGCATGACCATGATGTCCAGCAAATATGAGCAAGACGGTCGCAACAGCATCCAGCTCAATCCAGATATGAGCAGAGAAAGTAATAGCCAGCCTGAGGCCCTCAACCAGAGCTACCAAGTCTGCCTCGAAACTGGAAAAAGCATCACAAGAAGTGCAGAAGACAGTGAGGAGGACTCCGGTGTGATCACGAACCACGCTTTCACCGACACCACGCTGTGTCTGAGCATCACAAAAACTATCAGTATTCAGCTGCACCCATGGAGACTTTGGGGTACCCAACGCATTATAAAGGAACGAAGAATCCTCCTCATGGGGGGAACTGGGGGCATGAAGTCAACCTGTAAAACATAACCACGACAATGAGAGCCGATGAGTGTTCCCGCCATAATAAGAAGACGTAAATGATGTGAAACTTGCCAAAATCACGTGAGAAGCACGGAAAGGAGTTGTCATGTGTTGGCTTATTTAATGATATTAATTTTAGAATAAATTACTAACTATATCTATTTTTGCGATGTTATATTAGTGACAAATAATTTCTACACATATACTACCGCTACTTTATTCTATTTAAAAATAATTATAGAGCTACCTCATAAAAAAGTCGAGTTTGTGTAGGAATCATGTTTAATTGTAAAAGATAATATATAATTTTATTCCGAGTAATTTAGTGGATGAGGTTTGTATTCAGTGAAAGGCAAAACAATTTCGTTTGGTATATTTTTTTTTAAACGTGAATTTCGTTTGGTATTTGGTAGTATACAGTACAGGAACATATTTTTAATTGTATAAAGTAAATAATACAAATCTAAAGGCAAATAATGACCTACCCACGACGTCGTTTTAGGCACCGTTCATTCTCTGGGAATAGAACAATTGCTTCCCACAGAATTAGAACAAAAAAAGAACAGGAAAAAACACAGCCAGAAAAAACGAAGAAATGGAAGAAATTCAAACGGGGCAAGGGAAATCATTTGCAGCTCTAGTGATTTTCATCCTTGTATTTTCTTTCCACTTCGTGTCTAAGTACATCGAATCCCAAAAAAACAAGGTTTTCTTCTTCTTTTTTCTTTTTTGGGGGACTTATTGATTTCGCTTTCCAATTTTGGGAGGTCAGCGAATTTAATAATGGCATTTCGTTATATTTCCGTAGTTGTTGATGTGAAAATACTGATGATTCCATATCAAATGATTGTTTTAACACATTTTTGACTCATACAGAGAGGATCCGGCGAAAATTTGGATGTTAGATTGCGACAAGAAATCAAGCAGCTTTTGAAGGAGGCCAGTTCTTTATCGCAGTAAGTACGATTCTGTATATATATGTATATCTTATCATTATAAGTTTGGGTTAGTTGTGATTTTGATCAATAAAAAAAAAGTTCCGACTGTAGGGTGCATTGACTTATGGTAAATGTATATGTAGGTTTATCTTGTATGATTTCAGCTTCTTTGATTAATGCAAGTTTATCAATTGGTACCGAAACAAGTCTTTTACCTTTTTGAAATTCGTTTATTTTTCAAAGAAGCCATATATTATTTGGATTGATAATATGGATGATCATTACATTATTGCAAAAGTGCTCTTTCTCTTCATGGGATCAAACTACTTTGAATGACATGAAATGAAGATAGGAATATAATGTATTAGTATTCCATAGGTTGGCTGTAAAGAGAGTTCTAATTGGATTCGGACAATAATATTGCTTATTTATTTTGGAAAGCATCATATGGTTACGATGTCATGCATTTAAACTATGTCTAGGAAGCCAGTCCAACATGGCGACAGTAAAGTGTTTATGTTATATCACACAATCAGACTTCAGAAGCAAACAATAATTACTTATCATTTGCAGAACTGGTGAAAATAATTTACCAGTTGAGCCTCCAGCAATTCATAAATTGCATAAAGAAGTAGGGGTGCTTTCATTTGTAGCCTCTCTTGTTATTGGGCATTGATACTCATTCTGCCATCATTGTTTTCAGGCCTTCAACATTTGCTCAAGCTGTAAAACTGAAAAGAACGGCTGCTGTGAAGGAGAAGGAACTTGCAAAGTGTAGGATATAATTTCGTTTCCAGTTCTCTTTCCTAGGAAATGATTTTCTGTAAAGTTCAGCATCAGAGCTTAACTCATATGTAGTCTTTCTATAATTACATGCCATGTGAATTATAAATCTTACATTTTATTAATTGAGAAATGCGTGTTATAACATGCCTGCCATAAGAAGCTTGCTTATCAATTGGGGATCCTTTGCATTCTCAAAATTACTCAAATCAATCACTGAATCATTTGCTTCTGATAATTCCATAATTTTGACTTCAGCCGCTGTTAGTTTTTGTTTCATAATCGATGAAAGCACTATAATGATCTGATATTTCACTGAACTTGAGGAGAGTTGGCATAGATCATTTGATCCTTGCTAGTTCGTAATTGGAAAAAAGTCAACATATTCTTCCTCTTCACGGCCTTCTTTTTGACATTTTTAACTTGAGGAGAGTAGGCGATCTGAATCATGTTATCAGCTTTTGTCATCTTTTCATGATGTATACCTGATATACTGTTTTACAAGAAACTCTGAGCATTCATTTTGTCATTCTGCTGTCGCAGTGTGCCAAGTCTATAAACTGTTTCAGATTATCTTGTTCTTAAGTAATCCTGAGATGTCAAACACCATTTCTGGCCTACATGCAGCTGTCTTGACTCTCCATGGTCCATATGTTTATGGTCATATGCTTATATTTATTTCATTCTTATCTATATTTTTAGTGCTGACCATATTTACATGTACTCTCAGCTTGCCTCTGTTTTCATTTTTTTTTTTTAATCTTTTGACTCCTTTAATGCTCATAACATTGCACTGGTGTATTGCATGTCTCTAAGTTTTTGATGTACCATCCAATCCAGATCTAGAGATGCAAGAGAAGGATATGAAGTCAGTTAGTTCATACGGAAAGCACTTGATGATATCAAAGGTCATTCATTTAACACTTGAATGTTGCTTGGGGGATTATACTTTCAAAGTGCTGACATTGTTGGGATGATTTACTGTGCAGGTATTTACGTATTTTGTTCTGATTTTATGGTTCTGGAAGATACCTGTGGCCACAATATCTGATCAACTCGTGCACCCTTTTGGTAGTGCTTCTCCCCCATCTCGTCTTGGCTTTGCTGTCTGAGTAAATGAATATCTAATAATTGCTGCAAGATTCATGCCTTATACTCCAAATTGTCAATCGGGGGTTTCATATAATCGGCTTGCTTTTGCAGGAAGGTTGCTCTCTTGGAGAGCAGGAACTTCTTTGAAGGACAGTGTTGTGGTATGGAACCTCCCCTTCTTACGGCCTACACCAATTTAGAAGTTATAATGACATTTCAAAGTGCACTAAAAATTCTTAGCTGATTTTAAGAAAAGCCACCTAGGTTTTGGTTCTACAGATTGCCAAAGGTCTTTGTAAGTTTAGTGAGATGAAAAGAAGTGAAGTTGATCTTGCTTTTCGAAAAAGTGATAGTAATTGGCTATCTCTTGCCATTGTTCAAGGCTACGCCATTAGGAGAAGCCGACTAGAATATATTTTCACTGCTTCCTGCAAGCAGCAATATAAGAATGAGGCTTCTGACGTTTCATTTTATGCATTTGCAGATTGGAGTCATACCATGGTTGATAGTATCTGAAAGAGTGAGCAAATTTATGTGCAGGAAGGTATTCGAGTAAGATTTTCTTTGCAGGGAAGTTTTGAGATCAACAGCAACAGGAGACTACGTAGATTAGCCTACCATTTTACTTTTCCTTTTTTTCTTTGTTCTTTTTCCCTTCTTTAGATTTTCCCTTCTTTAGATCATATGTTTCCTACAAGTGATCACTTGAAGTTCTGCCCCAGTATTGGTGCATACATGTTAGTGTTGTGCAGCATATATAACTTTTTTTTTTTTGGATAAAAGCAGTCTTATACAACTTATTTGCCATGTACTCGTCCAAAATGGATCAAAATTGTTGAATGTATTACAGTTTAGCAGTATAATGATTTGTTCACAGCAGCAATATTGTGTAATACACTACAGAATAGTTCGTATACAAGGCTCGAGCTAGCGGGCTTGATTTTGTACGGAGGGCTTTCCTGTAAAAGCAGGAAGCGAGACTGATACCATCTCAAGCCTCCCATTTTCCCAGTCCTTATTGGTATCAACTGTGACTTCAAATTTGAAAGGGCTGTTCTTTCCATGTTGAAACACCATGCGCAACAAAATCAACCAAATCGTGTAGAAATTTGGGTTTTTATTACTGAGCTCTTTCCTATGATCCTTCTTGGATCCAGTATCGCTTGGAGGAGGCCGATGAAGTTTATAGGAGGAAAGAACTTTCTCAGCAGGGATGTTACCGAACAGAAGTTGAGCCGCTTTGTTGGTCACAGAAATCGGAAGGTATTTGGAGTCATCCCACACGTATAACTGAAGAATGAGAAAGACCAATGTGATGAATCCAAGTTTACAAACTGAAAATCTATAAACAGCAAGTATTAAGTAGAAAATGTACCAAGAAAGGTCTATATATGGTCCCTATTATATGGAGACGGTCTGAGCTTCTTTGGCAATATAAGGGAATGGTGTTTTGCCCTACATCTGGCCTGCCAAAACGAAGCTTATCAGTTGTGCTGGAACTAAGGAGCGAAAACGGAAGACTGATCAAATGCTTCTCCATACCCAAGTCTGCCATTCACTGGGGTACCACATAGCTGACAGCCAGTAGTTATGAGATCGTCAACCAAACTATTCTCACCTAGCGAATGTAGCCGCCTACTAATAAACATCCTCTCGGCTTCAGGCTCTCGAAGATTTGGCAAAAATATTTCGCCAACAGATGCGTGAAAACTTGCCTTGCAAGAGTCCTCACACTGGCATAAATCTGACAGAGAGGAGCAATCCTGGGTACAAATCTCTTGATGCAATTTCCAGTTTACTTTCACTTGCATCCTGCACTGACATTACGTGACATCGTTTGCAAAAGGAGCATTAATACAAAATCAAAGTGACAAGAAAAGAGTAGTAGGAACATCTTTATCCAATCTGACTGGTAAAAAGGTTGTGAACTCACTTCATTGTAATTCAATATACTGCCACAGTGAGCAAGATTAGCTCGCTGCAGCCAGCCACCAACTTTCTGGAGCTTGTCCTTGACAGTGATCCCCAAGCGACTCTCTCCTATCAACTTATCCAAACCTACACATAATGTGCCAAGACCAAACTTTTCATCTACGGAACATCTTATAACCAGCAGCACACTGAATCTAGAGAGAGGGTACCTTTGGGTGCAACAAAGTCATCTGGCTCAAGTAAACATTTCAAAGATGAACAATGTACAGCCATAGCTTCAACAGTATCTCCATATCTTGTGATTTTGAGATCTGCAAAGAAACAAGAAAATCCTTTAAAATGCTTTTAACAATAAGATATTTGAGAATCTCAAAGGCACGGCCACAAAACAAAGATACTGAGCTTCCATCATAATCTGGAACGAGTAAAAGGCTAATTTACTACAGCCGAGCAATAAAATCTGGCTCCGATACAGCCTCGTTTCTGCTAGAAGAAAGGCCTTGATTCTTGAGAAGAGGAACAAAGAATATCACTAAAGCAACAACATTTAGCAAAAATAAAATCACAAATTTCCCCAACTGTTGTATCAGAGCAATGATCCATGGTTTAATTCTATGCTACAATCATCCCATTTTCGACAATGATCATTGACACAACATGATACTTGTGCATCCCTTCATTTGCAGTGACGAGATATACAATCATCCAATTTTCAACAATGACTGATAAATATATAATCACGAAACAATAAAACCAAACTAACAATCATAATTAAGCAGCATACTTTGCAGCAGAAAAACATGCCCAACTGCAATTTGGGACCTCATCTGCTTCTGCCAAACGGTCACCGGAAAATACGACCTCGTTTCATCCCCCACCAGAACATCCACCCTGACCACCTCTCCTCTACTGCCAGAAATTTTATACTGCACGCAGTGAAATCCATCAACACATGCATAAATTAGAAGCAACTGAAAGCGTACAAAATATCCATATTTCTGAAAGGGACCTGTATAGGGGTGAATTTGTGAACCAAGGCTACGAGCTGTACAAAATCCCCAATATAAGAAGATGCTTTGCAGATATCAATCAGCGGTCCGTACCATCCGATCGCCGCCGCCATTTTCCAGTTTAGGGGACGTTTACTTTGGTAAATAAGGTTTGATTGACAAAAATAGTAAGTTAATCCCTAAGGGTTTTGCCGCGTCTACTTTTTTATGGTAAAGTCTACCCTAAGCACATACGCAGGTGCGCATACCGCTAAGATTGGAACACGTGTCTTCTTTATAATTCCACCCGGTTCTCTACCTTTTTGCTTCGGTCCGGTTTCTTCCCTTTTAATAATACCGAATTGAACGAAAAGTATTTCTTTTCTTCTTTTTTATGTTGTTTTACTTTTTGGTACTTTATTCTTTTTAAATTATGCTTAGTATTTTATTCCTTTTTAAAAGTATTTATTTTCTTCTTCTTTTTTTATGTTGTTTTACTTTTTGGTTCCTTATGGGTTTTGAATCCACACTGAAACGCGAGCTGACCATATTTCTAGCTAAACAATGGTATGATATATTAAGATAATATATTAATAAAAATATTAATAAAAATAGTAATAAAATATAAAAGTGAAAAATATGAATGGTATGATATATTAATGGACAATATTTTCGGGTAATATTTTCACTATTATTCTACATTTCACTTTAATTAATGGACAATATTTTTGGATAATATATTAATAAAAAAATATTAGTGAAAATTATACACGTAGGGTGTGTTTGCTTTGAGGTATAAGGAAGAGATAAGCTACACGTAGTGAATGAAGAACCATTTAGTGGATTCTTAGTTTGATTCTTATAATTCTCACTTGATTTACTAGAAATCATTAGTGAATCAAGAACCATTTAGTGGATTATTAGTTTGAATCTTAGAATTCTCACTTGATTTACTATAAATCGTTAGTGAATGAAGAACCAATTAGTGAATTCTTAGTTTGATTATTAGAATTCTCACTTGAGATTCTAGAAATTCTCAATCGATTGGATTATTTGATAATACCGTCGTAATATTTGATAATATCGTCGAAATACATGATTATACCATCAGGAAAATTGAGAATACCGTCGGAAAAATATAGAATACTCGGCGGTATTCTCAATTTACCCGGAGGTATTCTCAATTATCCGGGTAAATTGAGAATACCGTCGAGTAAATTGTCAATACCTCCAAGTCAATTGAGAATACCGCCGGGTAAATAGAGAATACTGTCGGGTAAACTGAGAATACCGCCAGGTAAATTGAGAATACCGCCGGGTATTCTATATTTTTTCGACAGTATTCTCAATTTTCCCGATGGTATAATAATGTATTTCGACAATATTATCAAATATTACGACGGTATTATCAAATAATCCAATCGATTGGGAATTTCTAGAATCTCAAGTGAGAATTCTAATAATCAAACTAAGAATTCACTAACTGGTTCTTGATTCACTAACGATTTCTAGTAAATCAAGTGAGAATTTTAAGAATCAAACTAAGAATCCACTAAATGATTCTTCATTCACTAATGATTTCTAGTAAATCAAGTGACAATTCTAAGAATCAAACTAGGAATCCACTAAATTGTTCTTCATTCACTAATGATTTCTAGAATCTCAAGTGAGAATTCTAAGAATCAAACTAAGAAATCACTAATTGGTTCTTGATTTACTAACGATTTCTAGTAAATCAAGTGAGAATTCTAATAATCAAACTAAGAATCCACTAAATGGTTCTTGATTCACTAATGATTTCTAGTAAATCAAGTGAGAATTCTAAGAATCAAACTAAGAATCCATTAAATGGTTCTTCATTCACTAATGATTTCTAAAATCTCAAGTGAGAATTCTAAGAATCAAAGTAAGGATTCTCTAATTGGTTTTTGATTCACTAATGATTTCTAGTAAATCAAGTGAGAATTCTAAGAATCCACTAAATGGTTATTGATTCACTAATGATTTCTAGAATCTCAAGTGAGAATTCTAAGAATCAAACAAAGAATTCTCTAATTGGTTCTTGATTCACTAATGATTTCTAGTAAATCAAGTGAGAATTCTAAGAATCAAACTAAGAATCCACTAAATGGTTCTTCATTCACTAATGATTTCTAGAATCTCAAGTGAGAATTCTAATAATCAAACTAAGAATTCACTAATTGGTTCTTGATTTATTAACGATTTCTAATAAATCAAGTGAGAATTTTTTATATCATTAATAATTTATCATCTCAAATCTAAGTTTAGAATTTAGAATCATAACATAAGAATCATACTTTTAACATGAGAATGATCACCACTATTAGTGAATCATGAACTAATTGAAATAATTCATCTCAAATCTAAGTTTAGAACTTAGAACTGTAATATGAGAATCATACTTTAAATTAAGAATGATCATCACCATTAAATGAATCATGAACTAATTGAAGTAAGATTAGCGAGTAATTCAATTGAGGATTCTCAAATTCAAGTATGATCAGTGGAAATTCAATTAAGAAAATATATTAATAAAGAATGATAATGGAAAATATTTTTAGATAATATCCTAATAAAAAAATGGTGAAAAATATTAATGGTATCACTAATAGTGTTCATTGTTCTTATGGTAAATTATGATTCTCATATTATAATTCTAAACTAAACTTATAAGTATAAGTTTTAAACTTATATTTGAGATGTAAGTAAAAGTTTCACTTGTTATTTCATGAATATCAAATTATAAGTATAAATTTAAAACTTATATTCATAATGTTAGTAAATGATTCACTTGTCACTTCAAAAATATCAAATTATAAATATAAGTTTTAAACTTATATTTGAGATGTAAGTAAATGAATATCAAATTATAAGTATAAGTTTTAAACTTAAATTTGAGATGTAATTGTAAGTAAATAATTCACTTGTTAATGATGTATACTTATAATTGTTTTAGGTTATCCATCCACGTCAATTGCTCAAACGAATCAAACAGATATACGAGACATACACGGTAGGGGACACAATATCTTACACAGTTTACTACACAGTAGAATGACATAACCGTGTAGTCAACTGTGTAACTAAGAACACCAACCTTTAGAGTTCTTTATTAAAAAGAATTTTCGATAAAATATTCAACACGCACCTTAGATCATGTTAATCAATATTTTGGAAGTTGTAATTTACCACTTACTTATATTTCATGTTCTAACAAATCAGTAATTAACATTTATTTGAAGTTGTAAGTATTTGAAAGAGTTAATCTTGCTTCAATAAATATCTTCAATATATTAATGGAGATATATATAGGTAATAGTCTAATTATTAATAATTGATGCACAATTCATACTTGTAATTGTTTATCATAATCATCAACTTTAATGATGTATATTTATAATTGTTTTAGGGTATTCATCCATGTCAATTGCTCAAACGAATCACACAATTATACGAGACATACACGGTAGGGGACACGATATCTTACACAGTTTACTACACAGTAAAATGAAATAACTAGTGAATCATTTACTAACATTATAAATATAAGTTTAAAATTTATACTTACAATTTGATATTCATGAAATTCAAGAATGATTAAGGCACATATTAACAGTTTTTAATATTAAAGCATTAGTAACAGTTTTTTATTTAATTACGTTTACTTTGAAATCTAAAACATACTTTTTTCATTACCATAATATTTTATTCTAATATATATATATATATATGTATATATATATAATATGTATCTTAAATAAAAGTTCATTAAATACCTTTAATTTCATATAAAATATATAAGAAATAATATTGAAATAAATATGTTATTAACATTTAAAGAATAACATGTTTTCAGTTATTTTTTTCACTTTCAGATCCGTTTTTCCCCCATTTTATTCTTTGTTTTTACATCTTTTTGAATATTTGATTATTTTTATGCAAAGGTTTCTTCAGTTTCTCTACGTCAATTTGTGCAATCTATTTAGCTTTCTCCGTCTTTCTTTAAAAATGTGTTAATCTTTATCATGAACTAGTATAAATTAGTAGATACAATTCAATATAATAATAATAATAATAATAATAATAATAATAATAATAATAATAATAAATAGTAGGTCGTGATAAAATTTAAGAAATAGTAATAACTTAGTCTAATTGGTTGAAAAAGACATTTAAAAAAAATCAGTAAATTATTATAATCACAAACAACCATAAAAAATTACCAGTATGTTTAGATGAATTCGCCTCCATGCCAACGACACAAACAAACGAGTTATGCAACGGAAAGTTCGAAAATGTCAAACACTGAAATACTGAAGCTCATCTCAACATTTTAAAAAATATAATCACATCCGACGGCTAAGAACAAATCTTCAAATAGATCAAACCATTTAATGTCCGAAACGTGTCCTAGGATCAAGCATTAAGCTACAGTAACTATAGGTGTATGTGTCTAAATTTTAAAAAATACAATAAAGTACAATAAAATACCAAAAAGTAAAACAACATAAAAAAAAAGAAATAAACTCGGTAGTATTAGAAGAGAAGAAGCCGGACCGAATCAAAAAAATCAAGAACCGAGTGGAATTAGATAGAAGACACGTGTTCCAATCTTACCCATATGCGCAACTGCGTATGTGCTTAGGGTAGACTTTACCCTTTTTTATTACTCATTTCAACCGGGACTCCTTTTTATAGGTATAATAACTAGGGTTGGGAATTTCGGGTTCGGGTAATCGGGTACCCGATACCCGACCCGAAAAAATCAGGTATCGTGTACCCTATACCCGAAAAATTCGGGATCGGGGTCGGGGTCGGGTATTTAGGGTGTGAAAAAATCGGGTATCGGGTATACCCGATCGGGTATCGGGTATACCCGAAATACCCGATTTTTTTAATTAATTAGATTTTAAATTATTTCTAGATTTTAAATACCCGGTTTCACGGTTTGTTTCTTGAGAGAACTCCCAAATCGGCAAATCCCAATCCAATCCCTAGCCCTAAGTCCATCCGGCGACTGCCCCCACTCCAGCCCAACCGGCGACCGCCCCCACTCCAGCGCGCCCCTAGCCCAGCCCACCCGCCCCTAGCCCACCCGCCGTCGCCCAGACCAGAGTCGGCGACCAAGCGGCGCCCCTCGCCCACCCGCCGTCGCCCAGACCAGAGCCTGCCGCCAGTGGGGAGCTCGCTCCCAGTCCCAGCCCTCCCGTCCCGCCGCCGCGCCGCTTGTGGAGCTGCCGCGCTTGTCGCCAGTGGAGCAGCAGCCGAGCTTGTCGCCAGTGGAGCTCCGACTTCTTCTTCTTCTTCTTCTTCTAATCTTCTTTTTTTTTTTTTTTAAATACAGATTTCCTATGTCAATGTTGAATTTGCTGCTTTGAATTTGGTCAATGTTGAATTTGCTGCTTTGAATTTGGTCATTTTCTTCATCTGAATTTGCTGATTAGGGAAAGCCGAAAGGAAAGGGCCGGGTAATTTTCTTCATCTGAATTTGGTCATTTTCTTCATCTGAATTTGCTGCTTTGACCGGGTAATTTCGGGTACCCGAATACCCGACTCGGGTACCCGAGTCGGGTATTAGGGTACCCGATTTCAATTTCGGGGTCGGGGTCGGGTATAGGGTTTAGGGGATTTTCGGGTTCGGGTACCCGATTTTTTCGGGTAGGGTACCCGAACCCGACCCGATTCCCAGCCCTAATAATAACTAGCATGTGCCCGCTCGTGCGATGTACGACCATCATCGAAATTGAACAATAATTTAAATAAATAAATAAAAATATTAAACATAATATATATATATATATATATATATATATAAGTAAATATAAACATAAATGATCTCAATAAAAAATAAATTATTCACAATATAATCTCAATAAAAATATCAATCTGAAAACATTCGAATTTTCAATTATTGAAATAGCAATTAATTGATTAATTGATAATGTGTATAAATTTATAAATTATGAAATATCAAAAGCAAGTATAGATGATAATGAGTATCATTATGGATCATATAATATTCTAAGATGTACAAAACTATTTATTTACATATAGTATAACTATAGTTTAATATAGTTTTCGAATACATATTTAAATCATATTTATGAGGTCATTTTGTTTATGCTCAAATTTTAAAATAAAGTTACTATCAACGTATACATTTTTTTTTTCAATTGGAATGTGAAAAAATAAAGGGTTTAACATGAGATATGTGTCATTCATTTTCCAAAATAAAATGTATACAAGTAATTTAACAACTCGTGTTTTTATTTTGGCTCATAAATTTTTTCTGTTCACCTTCATTAAAAATAGAATTTTCAAAATTATGGATTACATGGATTGTGATAAAAGTTTGTGATCTTACATGCATTTATATTTAATCATAAACTAAATAATATCAAATTATCTATGATTAAATAATAATTAAAAACAACTAAATTTTTGGTATATTCTTTAGGGTTAATTGCATCAAAATACATGACCTTATTCCAAAATCTGATTTTTTTGACAAACTTTTTAACTGTATCAAATATTTCAACAAGCTTTCAATTGATAGCAATGTCCGTTTGGAGTAATTTTCTGGCCAAATTAAATCTGAGTTGGCAGCCGAAATGCCCTCGTGGCATCAGAAATGCCAAATCACACCCTCATCTCCCTCCCACGTCACCCCCCTCTCTCTCTCTCTCTCTCTCTCTCTCTCTCTCTCTCTCTCTCTCTCTTCCCCCTCTCCCCGTCGGCTCTCTCTTTCTCCCCCCCAGAAAACATCGGTCCTCTTTCCCCTGCACCCTCCCCCTCCTCCACCTCGGCGCCACCGCGTCTTCTTCGACCGACGAACCCTCCACAGCAATGGCCACCGCCCCCAAATTCCCAATAACTCGCCGGACTTCCTCCCTCCACCGCCCCAGATACCTAACAACCCCGCCGCCCCCAAATCAGAAATTGAAGAATGAAGAAAAACTTCAAAAAACGCTCCTAAATAAAGGAATATCGAGGATTTCAGGTGTGGTCTATTATCATCATCGACCTTTTTCTCGACGAAGATTTCAAGGAAAATCGAGATTTCAGGGGTGGTTCGCAGCGAGTAGGGTTTTTTTCCGTCGCCGCCTCCCCCACCACTCAAATACATCATGGCAGCAGAGGGGTGGCGTGGGAGAATGCTACCGCCGCCCGGATGAGCCGAAATAGGGGGCGCCCCCCGCGCCCCAAATACCCTTCAACCCCGTCGCGGCTATCCCAGGAAGTCCGCCAAAATCGCCCACGTTGGAGGAGGAGGGGAAGGGTTCATCAGTCGGAGAAGATGCGGCGGCGCCGGGGTGCAGGAGGGGGAGGGTTCTGCGCATGGGGCAAGAGGACTGATGTTTTCTGGGGGAAGAGAGAGAGAGCCGACGGGGAGAGGGGGAAGAGAGAGAGAGAGAGAGAGGGTGACGTGGGAGGGGGAGAAGGGTGTGATTTGGCATTTCTGATGCCACATTAGCATTCCGACTGCCAACTCAGATTTAATTTGGCCAGAAAATTATTCTGAACGGACATTGCTATCAATTGAAAGCTTGTTGAAATTTTTGCTACAATTAAAAAGTTTGTCAAAAAAATAGATTTTGGAATAAGGTTAGGTATTTTGATGCAGTTAACCATATTCTTTATTATTATTTAGAATTGGTTTATTCATCATCAAATCCGTTGAACATGGCGTGAATAAATGCTGATTTTTTTAGGATTGTGGGATTCGACCCTGTATATGTTCAACAAAAAAATCCTATTGAACATGACATAAATAAATTGTGACCGTTAGATTAGATAAAATCAATACCTGAGATTTAGTCTGTGTTATTTGAATATTTAGTGGTATCCATTGAATACGATCCTATATATATATTTATATAACACACAACAGAAAAGTTGTATAAATAACACATTGTATAACATACACATAATAATTGAAGTTGATATTGGATCCGACTTTTTTTTTAAGGAAACAAATCCTATATTATTAAGAACACAAATATCTGAAAGAAGGAAGACTAGATGGTGGCTCAGTTTTCTATAATCTAACTATCAAAGACAATAATTTCTAATGCTATAATTTAGAAATTTTATACATTTATTTACTGTAAATATAATTTTGTTTCAAAAATTCAAAATTTTAAATTTTCAATATGCACAAATTCATTTTTTTTTCAGATCTCACTTTAAGGAAGCACACCTCTCGTTAAGAATTAATATTAACAACCCCCCCCCCCCCCCACACACACACACACACGCGTAGAGATGTCAATCAAGTCCGAAAATTCGTTGGGTTGGCCCGATTAACCCGTCATTCGAGAGGGTTAGTGTTGAATATTTTCAACCCGATAAAAGTTACAATCCGATTAGTCCGTAACCGAATAGTTCGGTACCCGATAGGGTCGGCCCGACTAACCCGAAACCCGAATGCTTAATACTCCCTCTGTCCACGAAAAAATTTCCTATCTTTTCTTTTTGAGACGTCCACAAAAAAAATTCATACCTGCTTTTGGACCATACCCCACCACTTATAATTACTTACTTTTCACTTTTTCACAACTCCCAATATTAAATACTCCCTCCGCCCACGAAAGAACTTCATATCTTTCCTTTTTGGGACGTCCACAAAAGAACTTCCTACCTATTTTTGGACTATACCCCACCACTTATAATCCTCTTACTTTTCACTTTTCACAACTCTCAATATTAATTAAAACACATTTTCACCACTCACAATACACTCAACTACCTTTTATCCACTATCAATACACTCAACAATATTTTTTCTTAAAACCCGTGTCACTCCCTCCTAGGAAGTTTTTTCATGGACGGAGGGAGTATAACACATTTTCACCACTCTCAATATACTCAACAACTTTTTCTCTACTCTCAATACACTCAACAACTTTTTTTCTTAAAACCCGTGTCACTCCCTCCTAGAAAGTTCTTTCATGGACGAATGAAGTATTAAATATTTAGATATAAAAATTAAAAAAATGATAAAATATTATAAAGTCTCATCATTTCATTTTTCTGTATTTTTAGATGCTTTGATTCTATGAATTCAAACTATTGTTAGATATTTTATTATTTTTTTCGTTAACAAAGTTGAACATTTTATTGTTATCAACTTATTTTATATGTTATGTAATTTTGATATTTTTTTTCTTTCAATATCTTATATTTTTGCATTTCATGCTTGCTATATAATTTATATCTTTGATTTCTATATACTCCTTCCGTCCCCAAAATAAGTTCCTCTTTGGGGACGGCACGAGTTTTAAGGAAAAGTAGTAAATTGTATTGATAGTGGAGAAAAATATGTTATAATTAGTATTGAGAGTGGTGAAAAGGTGAAAAAGTGTTATAATTAGTATTGGGAGTTGTGAAAAAGTGAAAAGTAAGAATAAATAAAGTATTATTAGTGGTGGGGTAGTTGTCCAAAAATGGAAAGAAAGAAAGATGAACTTATTTGGGGGACGTCCCAAAAAGGAAAAAGTGGAACTTATTTCAGGGACGGAGGGAGTATATTTTATATATTATACATTAGATCATTAAAAATAACAAAATACAAATGATTATATTATTTTTACGCATTTAAGTCGACTAGCCCGATGGGCTAACCCGAAACCTGAACGTTTAGGGTTAGGGTTTAAAATTTATAACCCAACAAAATTCCCAGCCCAATTAGCCTGCACCCGATTAACCCGATAGAGCTGGCCCGATTGACATCCCTAACTTATAGTATCAATTTTAAATTTATAGGGTCATTTAAAATGTTATAATGTCATTTATAATATAAATATATCGTACCATTTATTAATGTAGGTAGTCTTTTATTAAGAAAAAATGTGTTATTTTCAATTAGTAAAAGTGTTATTTGTAATATAAAAATATGTAGATTTGTTAGGCGCTCATCATTTAAGTTTTGGCGGCTATATATACCTGAACTATTTCCCTCTCCCTCCTCCAAATCAAAAAAAGTTTAGGAATTATACTTGAACAATTCACCGCTTCTCCATCTCCGCATTCAGTTTCAAGTTCTTGCGCTGCTAGTTGCTCCCGCTCAAGAATAATCTTCCCATCTCCGTTGAAAGGTATAATATCTAAGAGTTTATTGCAGAAATTAGGGTTTTCGATCATCTTGTTTCCATTTTAAGTTATGTTGTGTGTATTCAGTTTCAAGTTCTTGCGCCGCTAGCTGCTCCTGCTCAAGAATAATCTTCCCATCTCCGTTGAAAGGTATAATATCTAAGAGTTTATTGCAGAAATTAGGGTTTTTGATTATCATGTTTCCATTGTGTTTATTCAGTTTCAAGTTCTTGTACCGCTAGCTGCTCCCGCTCAAGAAATGGAAGAACCTATTGTGCCAGAAATACCCAATGAGATCGAAGAAATGGAAGAAGCTATTGTGCCGGAACTACCCCAATTTCAAGTTCTTGCGCCGTTAGCTGCTCCTGCTCAAGAAATGGAAGAACCTATTGTGCCGGAAATACCCAATGAGATAGAAGAAATGAAAGAAGCTATTGTGCCGGAACTACCCACTGATATCGAAGACAAAATCGTGGATATAGTAATTGCTGATAAAAAGACGATAATGCGTCTTTACCTAAAAAGCTTAGTCAGGGAAACCAAAGATGGCAAAATCGGTTGCTGACAATCGATCCAACTAATGAGCGAAAAAACGCCATGATTCGCTGGATTGATAATATACAAAGAATCAATGTCTCTTGCCTGGATCTCAAAGACTTCGTTTCCAACTTCAAAATTTGGTTAAAGGGACCAACCGTTAGAGCTGTCAAAATGGGCCGAAAATGGCCCAGCCTACTGGGCCAGCCCGCCCGGCCCGTAGATCATTTTTACAATAAGAGAATTTCTTAAGATATAAAATAAGAATCATTTTCAGCCCTTAGATCATCAAGATCTACGGTTGATTCGTAATCCTGTTGGATGGATTTATGGTCCTGAGTTCGAATCCCAAAGGTAGCAAAAATTTATTTTTCACAATTCATACCTTTATACAGCGAATTCATACGTGTTCTACATAAAATTCATACATTAAAAATTGCTCTTATTTCTTATTTTAAGATGTGCTCTCACGGTAGTCCACCCCTATATATATATATATATATATATATATATATATGGAGAGGTTCAAGAAAGAACCACTGAATAAAAAAAGAACGGACAATCATTTTTAGCCATTCGATCATCAAGATCTACGGTGGATGCATCATCTTGTTGGATGAATGCAGATCCTGAGTTCGAATTCTGAAGGGAGCAATTTTTTTTATTTTTTTGAGTGCATTAATTTTAACAGCAAATGCATTAATTTTTAGTGGATGCATGCATTAAATTTGATGATTCTTACGTTCTCATAAATAATGTAGTTCTCTCTAGAACCACACCCTATATATATATATATATATATATATATATATATATATAAGAATTTCAAGTGATATTTACCATTTTTTTAATTCGAGTTCGTAATTTTTGTATGTCATTTAATTCATCATAATTACAACGCCTCATCTCTTTACTTTTCGATCAATCCCACCAATTGATTTCAAGTTGGATCGGTATCTCTACAACAACGGAAGGAGGCACTGGGGGGCCCTCCCAATTTTTGAGTTTTTTAAATTTAATTTTAAATATAGATATATATTTTATTTTATATATTCATATATATGTATATGTGTATATAAATAAGAAATAAAAGAAAAAATATAATACATTATTTATAGTATATCCAACTATCCATCTTAATTATTTAATATTGTACATTGATTTATTACATTTATGTTATTTTTATTCTATTTTTTTTCTTATTTAATTTTTAATATTGAGTTTGAGTCCATTCTAAAGTTAGAAGTAAAATTACTAATTATTAACAATGAAAGTTAGTTTATTTGTTTAGAAAATGAAATATATTTTTTTAAAAGAATGCATAAAAGTATGTTTTTGTATACTTTCAATCTACTTGATGTTAAATTAATTGAATTGCAAACAATTATCTATTATATTAAGTGATTGTTAAAAAAATGCATGAAAATGAAGTGTACGGAATGATAAAAAAAATTTGCTTCCGTGTAAATGTCTTGAGAAGTCATATATCAATAAATTCAGCCCCCTCTAACCTCAAATTTTGGATCCGCCCCTGGAAGGAGGGACATGAACAAGAGACACATAAACTATCTAGATGCATGTATGTGTTTAACTCAAAAACCATGAGCCTCAAGACATCTCCCACAAAAGATTTAAAAAAAAAAATTATTGATGAGGTGAGGAAATTCAAGGGCATTTAGGTTGGCCCTTAGAATTCTTCAAGTCTCTATAACAAGGGCATTCATCCCTGTTTCCAAAAGTCCCAGATGGCACACACTTACACTTATCACAACAAATGCCACAATACTCCAAACATCTGTCTTCTCTTCCTGCCTTTGAGCATCGGACATCACACTTCTCCTTGCAAAATGGTGACAGCTCCCCACTGCTGCTTGGGTTGTCCGCCAACGTTGTGCAGACGAGGAGAGAGAGGACTAGGGCTGCACCTATTAATGTCACCTTCATTTTCTCTCTCTAGCTCTATATATTGATTGATGCTACTACGAGGTGAGGAGAATGAAATGAGGGACTTTATAGAGGCTGCACTGCAAAATTAATTAATGTGGGGATTTCGGTTTTGTTGGTAAAATTAATTAATGTGGGCGTTTTCTTATTGGTATATTTCGATTGTCTTAACACACTCTCCATCAAGAATACATATATGGTACGTGGTTAATATTTGTTCCACGTGCGCTAATTAATTATTTTCATTTAATTCCTTGAATTTCCATGGGAGATTACTTTATATTATAAATATGATTTTTGAAAAAATAAATTAATATTTTATTTAAAATTTATTAAATAATTTGTATCAAATTTATCATCAAAACTCTTCTCTAATAACTGAAGCCATGTTGTGTTGAGTAGGGTAAATAGTTTTAACTTATTTTTAAATAATTTTATATGACCTAAAGTTTTGAATATTTTTATTATTATATTAAATTATTAATACATGTTAATCTATCAAACCCCTTTAAAATTTACCCATAAGCTTGGGATGGGATACGCGCAGCGGGCGCTGGCTTTTCCCCGTTAGCGCGCGCAATTCACCCATAAGCTTTTAGCAGCCGCGCAATCACCCCAGCGACCGAGTAAAAAGGACAAATTAGGCATACCACCTAATTAATGGCCATATTTTGATGTTTTAAGATTAGGGGCCATAAATTGATTTTCAATCTTCATTATGACCATTTAACTACATTGTTTCTTTATTATATATAAGATTGGGATGGGATGGGAGCCTCCATTTTAACTTTATATGTTCTATTATTCGTATCATATCATATATTCAGTTATTAATTTTACAGTTTTAATAATATATAGTAGGAGTTTGAGGGTTTTTTAGGACAATAACTTAGATTGATTTGGAAATTAGGACAATAACTTTCGAACTTGTAAAAATAGGACACTAATTAATAAGTGTTGCATCCGCAGGACATTTTTTAGCCAATTATTGGCTGAGAAATGTCCTATTTTTACGACGCTTATTAATTAGTATCCTATTTTACTCTAAAAAAATAATTAGTGTCCCATTTTTACAAGTCCGAAAGTTATTGTCCTAATTTTCAAATCAATCTAAGTTAATGTCCTAAAAAATCCCCTGACTCATATATAGTAGTATAAAATGTGTAAACTCTATATTGATGGAGGTGGTTGAGCCACACATCGCATTTCTTTGCGTAAAATGCATGAAAGCTTTTCTCACAGGAGAGCTGATTTTTGCCTGCTTTGGAGATCATGCGTTTCGTAACTAGACAATTTTTATCTTAGACTCTTCTCTCACCAAACTTTAGTTCATGTTCTTTAAAAGAAAAAACTTCAGTTTACGTTGCAACTAGTGAGGCCATTATGCGATGCATGATCAATACAAGAATTAAATGATATATTTAAATAAATAAATATAAATATTAAATAAAATTAAAATATAAATAAATATAAAATATATTTTAAAAATAAAATAAAATAATCCATATCAATTACTCAATAAAATTGTGAATTTTAAAATACAAAATTTCAATTTTGTATAAAATGTAATGATAATTACAATTATTAAATAAAAGGAGAAGTAGCAAATAGTCCCCTATCATACAACCCTCTAACACATTTACCTCCCTATCTCTTAATTGTGGGCGGTGAGCACTTCCAGCAGATCACCTAAATGCATCACTAACTCTAAATTTAGGCTAAAACAATTGAAAATGAGATAAAAAATGCATCCAGCAGATCCCATAAATTGGATGGGGCCCACAAAAAAATTTACACCTACCTAAATTCAATCTTAAATTTACACCTACCCTAAATTTATTTGGGGTGGAATTAAAAGTACTGTTGGGAACCTTGTGGAATATCCTAACCCTTGTTTTGATGATACCAAAATTCATAGAACTTAAATGTAATAGACTAGAATCGTTTTGAACTCAAGTGTTAGAGTTCGTTTCTAGTTTAGTTGCGGTGTCAAAGACTGAAGACTGAAGACTGAAGAATGAAGACTGAAGACTGAAGACTGGAGTTACCAACTGAAGTATCAGTTGAAGAATCAGTTGAAGACTGATTATTTAATGCGCGCCATAGACTGATACTAAAGTCAAGTATCAGTTGAACATTCCTCCTAGGACTGATCTTCCAACGTTCAGAGGAAGCCACGTACGCTCAAGTACAGCCGCATTAAATGCAGAGATATCTCAATATCTTATCTCTGCAGAGGTCATTCCTATCTGGTGGTTACTTTTCAGAGATGTCACATCTCCTGTCGTTCAAAGAGAGCCGTTTCCACACAGCCAAGGAACCTCGAAGATTGAAGCCTCAGCCCAAATTCGAATTGCTCTCCAACGGAAGAAATCTTGAGGACGATTTACGCCAACGGATCTATTCAAGAGTTCTCCTACAAATAGCGCTCGAGGATCACTTCAATCTTCACCGATTCAACAACATAAGCTGAAGCTCTGCCGAAATAGCTACTCAGCCCAAAGCTTAACCGCTCAAAGCTTGAATCGAAGAAGAGAATTCCAAAGCCAAAATCAGTCACTGCTGATTACATACATTCTCTTAGACCCTAGGCATATATTCTGTGTACTCAGAAGCCAAAGGTCAAACTTGCTTCAAAGAACTTGTTCTTTGTAAGTATAGTTGGCACTCGTTTAAACCTCTCCCCCATAAGAGTGTTTGAGTGATTCGGAGATTCAGGAAGGTACTCTGAACTCTGAAAGAGAAGTCTGAGCACGAGGTGTGCTTAGCAGGGAAATCCTACGCGAGTTGTGTATGTGCTGAAATCCTATACGAGGTGTGTAGGTAGAGAAACCCTACGCGAGGTGTGTAGGTGCTGAAGAGAGTTTATCTTCAGTTCACGGTTTGCAGTGCACCAGGCAAGCACTTGCGGAGTGGATTGTTGGTCTGATCAACCAGCCGTGGATGTAGGAAAGAGTTTTTCCGAACCACGTAAAAGTCTCTGTGTTATTTACAGCTTTCAGTTTTACATTCTTAACTGTGCTATTTCTATTGATAAAACTGAACACTGACTAACTGCTAGAGAAACCTTAATCCAACTATCTGCTCCACCGAGGCTATTCGAAACTAAGTTTAATTTCCGCTGCGTGTGATATCAATCTGACTGAACTATCCTCTGATAGTAAGGAAGAGTGATATCATCTCTTTCTTTGCAAACACGACTGAAGCCCTTACGTGGATCAGTTAAGTTCTTGTGACTTAACTGATAACTCTTTACTGAAGAGCTTTCAGTATCAGTCGTCAACCCTGTTGGTTAAAACTAATTTCGGTTAAACAGGTGTCTGGTTTGCTTGTAAAGTTTCTTTTCTATCTCTGACTGAGATCCCTCTGATTGAGGTTGGTAGATAGACAAAAAATAGCCTATAGGTGTATTCCCCCCCCCCCCATACACCTATTCGAGACCCCCCGGACCTAACAAGTACCCACCCCCATAATATGTCTATGAAAAATACTCACCCCCTTACTAGGTTTTAATATATTAAGAATTTATTTTAAGCTTATAATTAGTAGGGCCCACACATAATTATTATTTTTATGTAGAAAATAGGAGATCTGGTGTATGCATTTATAAAATCGAGATCCTAAAATTAAATAGGGAAGCTTTAGGGAGGAATATAGGAGCATAATTTTGGGATTTCTGTTGGGAGTGCTCTTAGCCCTCAATATCTCATAAAGAGTGCAAAATCCCCCATGTTCCTGACGGACACTAAACATCGTTAAATATTTTTTTTCTTATTTCTTATTTCACTATAATATTTGTTAAGCAAAATACACTCCTACAAATATTTCTACGCAAACCTCAACCCTAATTAATAATTAACAACTATCATTAAATATAAATTCGCATTTTTTGGAACAATCGACGAATACCCAAATATTAAAATATGCTCATGCAATTGCTTTTATTTATTCCTCCAAGAAGCAGGATCCATTGACCATGATATCCAAGTGGTATAATAGAGAAAAATACGTGAAAGCTTATGAACACCAAATTTTACATATTTTAATCTTTGCATACTTGTCGATTGTTCCCAAAAAATGCGAATTTATATTTAATGATAGTTGTTAATCATTAATAAAGGTTGGATATTTGCATAGAAATATTTGTAGCAATGTATTTTACTTAACAAACATTATAGTGAAACAAGAAATTAAAAAAAAATTAAAAAATATATAACGGTGTTAAGTGTCCGTCAGGAACAAAGGGGGTTTTTGCACTCTTTATGAGGTAACGGCCCACAATTAAGAGATATGGAGGTAAATGTGTTAGGGGTTTGTATGATAGGGGGTATTTGCTACTTCTCCCTTAAATAAATTTAAAAACTATTCGATAATGAAAATTAGTATTACGCATTATTATTATAGAGTTTTACATGTCATAATAAATAAATAAATATTTCCATACACAAATATTAAAAAAATTGTAAAATTTTAATAAAGAGATAAAATAAAAAATTTAATTTTTTTTCATAACTTAATCGTTTTAAATTCATTTTTATGATTTTTATACTATATTTTAAATTCAATTTAAAATGCATATTGAATATTTTTTTCATAAATCAAATTTGATGATGTTTAGAAAAAAATTAAAATATATTTAAAAAAATAGTGAAAAAAATGGTGGGAGAAAAGAGAGAAAAAAAGAGGGAAAAAATGGAGGGAAAAAAACTCCTATTTTATACTCCCTCCATCCCCGAAAATTGTGACCTTATTGTTATATCGGTACGTCCTTGAAAATTGTGATCTTTCCTTAGAAATGATCCCATAAACTCTCTCTCACTATTTACAAAAAAGTGTGGGACCCAATCTCCACTCAAACACAACCACTATATTTTTTTTCTTAAAACCCGTGTCATTTCCCTTGGGTTACAATTTTTAGAGACGGAGGGAGTATATCACAAAAACTTGGGTGCAACCAGTTTGCACCCAACCCAAATTTTGACCCGCATGGCGCTGACCGGGAACCCACTTAAATTAAAAAAAAAATGAAATCTTCCGCCTATAGATAGGAAATGAATACATTTACAATAATTAAGGTACCTAGCACACTTGGTTTAGGGTGGAAAATAAGAGGCAGAGGTCGTGTGTTCGAACTAGGCATACGTTTCTCAGCTCGTTGGATGTTTCCTATTCAAGGTATCAATTGTGCAACTTTTTATTATCTATTTATTTCTCTAAACTAGAAAACTACGTCTGCATAAGAGTTTCATTTACATATATTCAATCTTTTAAGGTATTTGTAGGGGTGTGCAGCGGGTCGGACCCGGACCGACCCGTCGGGTTTGTTGGACCGAAAATTTTAAAAGGAAGGACCGACCCGGACCAAAAAATGTGTGCGGGCCGACCCGGACCCGGACCAAACCCAAGCAACGGGTCCGGTTCGGTCCGGGTCCGACCCGCCGAGGCCGAAATTATTTTTTTTTCCTTTTTTCGCACTTAATTTTCATACATAAAACATAATAAATACGATACAAACACATATCAATATCATAGTTTCACCATTCGCAATCCACAATCACGACAAAAAACATAAATCAAAATCATTCCTCCTTTAAGTTTTAGAAATATTTGAAATTTAATATTATTAATATTATTATAAATATTAAATATATAAAATAAATAATTAATTTTTAATGATATGGGTCGGTCCGAGTTCGGCGGGTTCGATCGGGTCTCGACCCGGACCGACCCGAAAAAAAATCGGTCCTAAGAATTAGACCCGACCCGGACCGAACATATACAATGGGTCGGTCCGGTCCGGACCGAACCCGTCGGTCCGGGCGGGTTCGACGGGTCCGGTTCGGGTTTGCTCACCCCTAGGTATTTGTCCACATTAAAATCTTATGTACTTCCTCCATCCATAAAATTTATGCCACATTACTTTTGACACGAATTTTAATAAAATGTGAGTGAAGTGATAGTGGAGTAAGGGTCTCATTTTAAATGTGAGTGAAATGGTGTGGACCCTACTACTAAAAATGGATGTGACATATTTTTTGTGGACAGACGAAAAACAAAATTGTGGCATAAATTCTGTGGACGGGGGGAGTATGAAATAGAAGTAGACCATAAGGATTCATTGCTGAATGATACATTGCCTAAGAGTGTTTGGCTTTTCACTCACTATATTTTGTTGAAGGAGTTGAAACAAGGTTTAATCGTATGACCAGAAATGATGATGGTATTCGTGTAAGAACATCGAAATTAGAAGTATTTTCAATTTGAGGTCGTCATTTAGGGAAAGGGCATGGTGCATTATTAGTTGATGACATACTATAAAAAACTCATGAATATATGTGTTTTTTTATTGTTATCCAGTAAAGCAATTCATTAAGTATTTTATTTTCAATAATATTTAATCCTTATAATAGATGCAATATTAATGAATTTTAATCATTCATATTCAGATAACACTATGAGGTGGCGAAGAAAGAACATCCTCATTTTACAAAATATGAAATTGAACGAATCCATGTTGACCAATTTGTGTCATGGTTTGCTAAAAGAGTAATTAATAAATGAGTTGCTAACTTTTTATTATATTTATAATTATCATTCAATAATTGTTTTCTTGATTTAACATGTTCAATTGTTAAATGATGAAGATCCCTTTTCTTGTGATCTAAAATTGCTACGAACTCATCACAATCGGATTTTAGTGAATGGTTTTAGATTTCACACAAAAGAAGTGGAATCAAGAAAAACACAAAATAGTGAAGCTGTGGTCAATGCAACAACATCTAAGTTTTCAAGTATTAAAGACCAAAATCCTATTATGGGAGAGGTTGCATATTATGGATTATTGAAGAATATTATTGAATTAATTAGATTACACTTGTGATAGAAAAGTTGTTTTATTTGATTGTAATTGGGTTTCTCAAGGAAAGAGGGTACAACAAGATGAAGATGATTTCACAGTGGTCAACTTTTCTAATTTGAAACCTCACAATGAGCCATTCATTTTGCCATCTCAAGTAAAGCAAGCATTTTATGTGGAAGATGATGATGATATAGGATGACATGTTGCTATACTATCAAAGGCTAGGGATGTCTATGATATGGATCCAATTGATGCATTCTATATCCACATGCAAAGTGAAGTTTGTAATGTTTTAGATGCAGATCAAGGGAATGAAGATTTGAATTTGACTCGTGAAGACACTAAAGGATTTATTGTTGAGGCTTGATTGTTAAGACTTTAGCGTTAGACTAAGTGTTGAGACAGCTTCTATTCTATCTAAAGTATTATTTTATATTAATTTTTTTATGTCTATCTAATGTTTCATCTCCTGTATGTAATTTTGGATGCCTTATGAAACTATACATTATATAATTTACTCATTATATAATTTCAAATATCTATGCAATGTTTTATAAACTTGTTTTGTAGTGATGGCTCCAAGGACTCGAAGATCAACTATACGTACAAAGTCAAATCATGGAATACAAGATGACGAGATAAAGAACTATGGACATCAAATTAATCAAGAAGCTACTAGTACACAACAAAGAATTGTAAAAGAATCGCAACCGCAAATTAGTCAAGTAGCTTCTAAGGAAAAAGGTTCATGTTTAACTTATTTTCTTCATTTTCAATGTTCTTGAAGTGTTTGTTTAACTGCCTGAAGTTAATATTTTTTCCATCTTTTTACAATTAATGTCTTGTTTGTATAAACGACTTCTAGGACTCAAAGATCAATTGTACGCCAGAAACTAGTCAACAAGGTATTTAATACATTTATAATTTACTCTCTCCATCCCGTTTCAAATGACTTAAAATAATTGAGCACAAAAATTAAGAAATGTGTGATAAAGGTAGGGCTGCCATGGGTTAACCAGGCCCCGCAGTTCGGCCCGAAACCAGCCCGGAAGTCAACAGTTTCGGCCTGCACCGTTGACTTGAAGGCTGGTTCCGGGCCGAACCGCCAAACTGGAAGGGCCAGTTTAGGTCATGGAAATCTCGACCCTGAACCGACGGTTCCGGTCGAATTTTTAATTTTTTTTAAAATTCAAATTCATATCCTACATTTTTCAATGTTGAATAATTTCAACTAAATGTAGCTTCACTATTTATATTGTACTACACATGGTAGATAATCTTACATTTTTCAATATGGGATCATTTGAACTTAATGTAGTTTCACTATAAAGTAGTACACATGGTAGAGAATGTTACGTTTTACAATATGGGATAATTTCAACTTAATGTAGCTTCACTATTTATAGTGTATTACACATGGTAGAGAATCTTACATTTTTCAATGTGAGATAATTTCAACTTAATGTAGCTTCACTATTTATAGTGTACTACACATTGTAAAGAATCCTACATTTTTCAATGTGAGATCACTCATGACTCAACTTAACTTATAAATATATAACTTATAAATGTATAACTTATAACTTATAAATATATAACTTATAACTTATAAGGTCTAGGGATCAAACCTCACCGCTCTCCCTCTCCCAAATGTCAAAAAAAAAAAAACTTATAAATATATAACTTATATATATAATAACTTATAAATATATGTTGTATTTTTTAAATTTTGCGTATATATATATATATATATATATATATATATATAACTTTAATAATTTTGAAATTACTCAACTTAAAAATCTTAAATAATATAATAACATACAACTGTTAAAATTTTAATAACTTACAAGTGTTGAAAAACACAACATATATTTATAAGTTATTATATTATTTAAGTTGAGTGATCCCACATTGAAAAATAGTCCCTCCGTCCCAAACGAAATGTCATGTTTTCCTTTTTGAGCTGTCCCAAACGAAATGTCTTGTTTCCTTTTTTGGCAATACACTCTCTCTCTATACTTAATATTTAAATAATTTCCACCAACCCACTTTATCTACTTTATACACATTTCTTAATCTCCGTGCCGAAAAAAATTGGACATTTCGTTTGGGACGGAGGGAGTATATGATTCTTTACAATGTGTAGTACACTATAAATAGTGAACTTACATTAAGTTGAAATTATCCCACATTGAAAAATGTAACATTCTCTACCATGTAGTACACTATAAATAGTGAACTTACATTAAGTTGAAATTATCCCACATTGAAAAATGTAGGATACTTTACAATGTGTAGTACATTATAAATAGTGAAGCTACATTAAGTTGAAATTATCCCACATTGAAAAATGTAGGATTCTCTACAATGTGTAGTACACTATAAAATAGAGAAGCTACATTTGATTAAAATAAAAATATTATTTAAGCTGAGTAATTTCAAAAAATTTCAACACTTGTAAAGTAAAAAATTTTGAAATTTCATCACAAATCATTTAATTTCATAAAAAGTAATACAATTTTTTTTAAAAAAAAAAGAGAAAAAGCCTGGAAATTGCTGGTTTTTGGCCCAGCCCGGAACCAGCGGTTCAGGGTCCGAAAACCAGCCCTTCAAATTTTAGGCTGGTCGGTTCAGGTTCATGAAATTTTCGAACCTGAACCGTCGATTCAGGTCCGGAACCGGCGGTTCCTGAACCAGTGGCAGCCCTAGATAAAGGTGTAAAGTGGTGACAGGACAACTCAAAAAGTAGTATTAAATGCCTAATTTTATTTCTAAATTTGGGTTGAGTCATTTAAACTGGGACACCCAAAATAGAAATTAGGTCATTTGCAGTGGGACAGAGGGAGTAACATTTATGATGTGTTAAAAACTTACTAAGCCATTTTCATTACGTATTATTGGTAGGTTTGTCAAAGAAAAGTCGGGGTCCAACTTACTTACTGACCTTTGGGCTAGAAATCCAAATGAAGGGTGCATACTTGTTAATTTCAACAAGAGAGGTCAACCTATTGGCCCTAATAAAAAGATATTTACATGATTTTTGGGTACATTAGCAATAAACAGTAAATTCACTCCACTTGACGTTGAGGGCTGGCACAAAGTGCCCCAAACAAGAAAGAATGAATTGATAAGGATGGTGAATGTACTGAATTACTACATCTTTTCTTATTTAACTTGATTATATGTTGATGCTTAATTATTCAAACAGGAGAGATTGGAAGTTCCAAAAGAGGCAGAACATTGGATCTTGTTATCTATAGGCAAGAAAAGACGGCATTGGAGGTCAAGGATCAAAGGTGGATCTTTTATACCTACATTGCAAATTGAGGACCAAGCCCATAATAGACATATTTAGGTAAACGAAGATCAATGAAATAATTTATTAGCATATTGGACCAAAGAAGATGTAAAGGTATTTGAAATTGACACATTAAATAGTTTATTCACATTTTATTTCACTAACATCTATTTTCAGGAAACAAGTGATAGGAAGAAAGATTATAGACAGTGTTCTGTTATAAAACAGACTACTGGAAGTTGAGTTTTGTTGAAGTCGAGGAAGAGTCGGTAAGAATTTGATAATACTTTTTATTTACAATGAGATACATTACTAACATATGCACTTACCAATTTGTGAACTTATTTTAGTAGAGAGAACAATTGGGTCGATCTCCATCACGTGTAGAGATGTTCGATGCATGTTTTACTGATCTCAGTGGCAATCCATCATGTGATGAAGTTGGAACTGCACTTGTAAGATTACAAAAGAATGTCTATAATATAAAGTTTTTTTATTACAAGTTTCCTTATACGTGTTAATAAGTTAACTTGACAGGCAAAAATGAAAGAGATCCAATCAAAATTACCACCTTATTCCGGAGATCCAATTGGACAAAGTGATACATTTTTTTAAAGTTATGAGCAAAGATCCACGTGGTAGAGTACGCATAGCTGGGTTAGGTGTTAGCCCTTCAGAGTAATGTTCCAAGTCATAGTACTTGCTATCGGATGGTATTGGAAAATCAAATAGCACTGGCAAGAATGGAGAAAAAAGTGACTGCTGCCACAAATATGATTGCAAGTTTACAACAAAAGATGCAACAAAATGCTAGTAATGTTTCTACAGCACGACGACCTGTGTCACCTAGTCAATCTTCGAATTTAATCAATCTGGGACATACATTTCAGGTTTATACAACAGTTTTTAATCTTTTCTGTCATAATTTTTATATTGAGCTCATCAATTATTGTTTAATTGAATAGGTTGGGGGTGCGGTGCTCTTGAAGAGTTTGTTCAATTCTAGAAAAATTGTAGCTAAATATTGGGTTTAAAGTGTAGATCCCAATCACGGCATTGGAGGAAAACGACTTGATTAAATTCGTATAAAGTTCAAATTTTAATTCCTATAGAATGGGAAGAAGATTTGATTCGGCCATATTCAAACTTGTCCACAATTGGAGATGCAATTAGAGCATGCGTTGCATGGCCTCAACTCTTGGTAATTATATTTATTCTTTTTTTTTGTATTGTACTTATACTTATGCATTTTGTTGGAATTAATGATGGTGGTGGCAGAAGAGTTGTTGAACTCATAATTCTGATGTTCTTTTCATTTCATGTGACCAACGACGATGATGATTGAAGAAGATTGATCCCGTTGTTGTCTCTTTTTTTAGCCTTTGCCACGACAAAATCAATGAAAGAAACTTATGTTATGGCTATTTCATCAAAAATCTTCTGAGTTTTATTAAGATTTGACATGGTCTTATAGCCGTGGTGACATACAAGAGTGGTGGAGCAGATGTATTTCATAAATTCTTAAATTTTGTTGTTTTGTAACGAGTCCAGTTGGAAAATATACACGAATTTAGCAATATTTTTATGGTTACAATTAATCTTTGTCTTATATACGTATTATTAGTAGCAATTTGTAATTTTAAAATGTTACATAAATCTAGGTCAAACTAGAATTTTTAGAACAATATAGTATATAATGTAGTAGGACACTAATTTTAGGACACTCCTAAGTGTCACAAAAATGGATTTTCAAGCATCCTCTGATAGGACTTTCGTGAGCATCCTATTACGGCGAATGTCCCATTATACATATTGTGACTAGCGCAAATTGAGCTCTCCTAGAAAAAGTCCTATACAAATGAAAGTCCTATTATATAATATAGGACACTTGCGAGAGTCCGATTAGGAGAATTTTGTTGTAGTGAGTTGTTTATTCATATGTGCTTGATTTTTTTTTAATTGAGATATGAAGGGATTCAAATTCATAGCCGGATCACCCATTATTACAAATAAATGAATACTATTGTGCTAATACTCGAATTGATTAAATCATTATTAGTTAGTCAACTTATAATGTAATATTTTAAATATAATGTTTAGTACAATTTTTCTTTCGATATTAATTTTTGTATTGATAATTAGCTTATAAATTAATATTTAGTGTATATAATTTTTTTAATATTTTTTATACTAGTGACAACTTATGAAAAGCATCATACCAATTAAAATTACCTGGAAAAATGCTCAAATACTGTCAAAGCTCAAATCCAAGATTTCTATATTAAAAAACTAGGAAGACCAATTCGATAACTTAAAAAAAGAAAGGGAAAGAAAAATTCACAAATTCAAGGAAAATTTCCCTAGACAATCACGAGGATCATTTTTTCCATTAATATTTGTTTATAAGAAAACTGATATATAGTTAATATATAAAAAATTTCCACATATTAATATTACTCCAACTCTCCAAGATTACTATTAATATTTAGCCATCTTTTGAAAAGCATCATATACGCTCCTATAAATTCAAATTATACTTATGTATGAAGTACTCTCTTTATGGTTTACTACGAATGTATTCTTACTTCACCCTCGATATTTAGCCCGATTTCAAGTCTCTTTCATATATGTTGAGCTTAACTCCGAGTTGGCTAAGCTTATTTTAAAGAGTTTATAAGCTCCAGGAGCAAGAGCTTATAAGACGTTTCAAGAGCTTATAAGATGTAATATCTCAAGATCTTATAAGTTGTCAAAGTGTTTGGATAATTGAACTTATAAGCTATAGAGAGAATTTTTAGATAGTGAAAGAAAAATATTTTTAGAGAGAAAATCGAAGAAAAATGAAATTAGAATGATATATGATGAAAATAAAAAATTATAGTCGAGTTAATTTTGTAAAATGTGTGTTGCTTATAAGAAAATGAGAAAATAAGTTGGGGTAGATGAACTTATTTTTTGGGGAGCTTATAAGCTCTTAGAGCTTATTTTTACAGCTTATAAGCTCTTTAGGAGCTTATTTTGCCAAACATTTTGAAAGAACTTATAAGCTCCTAAAAAGCTTATAAACTGTTTTAAAGAGCTTATAAACTGTTTTAAAAACACCCTAACTGCTTCACCATTAGCATATTCTTGGTCCCTTTTTTGGCTTAGACTACTCTCACCCGTGACTTTGGGGGAGTGTCATGCGCATAAGACAAAAGAAAGTGGAAATAAAAGAAATTACAAAGTCATGGTAAAGCCATGACCCGGGTACCGCCCCAAGTCACCATCTCCACTTTTTCTCTTTCTCATGCTATATGTCACATTATAATTGGTGGATTAAATATTTTGATGAATAAAATTTTATAATGTTTTTTTTATATAAAAAATATATTAAAATTTTTCTTATTTTTAACTCTATAAATAGAGCCCAATTTCACTACATTTTCACATCCAAACAAAAACTCTCTCTTTCTTCTTTTCATATTTCGTTGAAATTTTCCTCACAGATTTGTTTCTATTTTGATAATTACAATTTTTTTTAAAATATTTATTTTATTTATTAAATATAATAAATAAATATTTAATTTTAATTTATATTTTATTTTAGATATTAAGATAATTTAAAAATAAAGTAAAAAAGAAAAAATATGAAGGTTGGTTGGTGTCACCATTGGGAGTAAAAATTATGTTAGGTTGTGGGTTGTGTAGTGGATGAAAGAGAAATTGATATTTTATTAAAACGTGAAGTAAGGTTGAGTTGAATTAGTGTCACGACTATGAATAGTCTTAGGAGCCTTGTAAAGTGTAGAGCGGCCGACCTCACTAATGTTGTTTTCTTCATTTGAACGAGAGATCTTGGATGGATCTTTGTAATCACAGAATTCCAATTCTAAAATTATTCAAGAATTTTTTATACGTACGTCGAGACATAACCATTTTTGGTCATGCATAGTACTCCCTCCGTCCCAGAATTAATGACTCGTTTCTTTTCGGCACGGATATTGAGGAGAGTTATATTAGGAGATAAGTTGTATGACCCACATCTTTAATGTTATGGTTAACTAGTTTTAAATATTGTAAATAAAAGAACATCCTTCATACTGTTGCTGCCGCCGGCGCACTCATCACCGACGAGGCCGGCGCCGCCGCCGCCTCCCCTTCACATCGTCATCTCCCTCCACCACAAACCCTCTGTCACAGACATTTCAAACAACTCCTCCACCACAAATCCAATTACCAATATTTCAAACAACAAAGGATCCATCCACAAACCAAAATTAACCACAAAAGAATTTTACAAATCTGAAACCTCCTCCCTCGTCTGTCCACAAGAAGAGTTTTACATAACAAAGCTTCAACAAAATTCAAACTTGATCCCTATCTTCACATGAAAAATTATCGGAAAGCTTCATTTCCAAAATCAAATTCTGGAAAAGACATCTCAACGCTGCAAAACTAAAAGGAAAATTCCCTACAAAAGCTTCAAATCTGGAGAAGAGTAGAGAGAAAGAGGCGGCACCGCTTCTATGACGCGGAAGAGTTGAGACGCGCCGCCGCGCCTTCGCCTTCGCTGCTGCTACTACTACGAGTCCGGCAAGCAGTCATCTCTTGCTTTCGTCGCGCCTTCGCCGGAGGGTGGAAAAAGGAGATCGAAGGCGACACGGGGGCGGCGAAGGTGGGAGCGCGGAGGCGGCACACCAGTGGAGAAAGGGGAGGCTGGAGGTGAGCGAACCGGCGGGAGGGCTGAGGCCGGAGGCGACACGAGGGCGGCGAAGGTGCAAGCGCAGGAGCGATATGTGGCCGGCGGGAGGATGGAGGCGACGAGAGGATGGAGAGGGAGAGGGAGAGAGGCGATGGTGGGCGGCGGGATGATGGAGAGAGAGAGAGTGTGTTGACATGCTTTTTTTGGTTTAGGGTTTAGGAGTGATTTGGCTTTAATTAACAATGTATCCCTTTTCTTGAATTAATTAGTGTAGCTAATTATATCCTTATTATTTCTAAAATAGGAAACATGCCATTATATATGGGACAGCCCAAAAAGGAAAACAGGCCATTATTTATGGGACGGAGGGAGTACGATTTAAGAAAAAGTACAGCCAATGAGAGCTAGCTCATGTGACAAAATTGAAGCATTTAAACGCTCTCATTTATGAGAGGTCTTGGATTTAATATTGCCTACGAACGATGTAGTTTTCTCACTTTTGTGTAGTAGTGTTCTCACTTTTGTGTGAGTAGTGATTCCGATCGTGTGCAATTATTTTTTCACTTTTGTGTGAGTAGTGATTCCGATCGTGCGAGTTGCTTATTTGATTATATTTAGATATCCCTTGTAATTTTAATTAAAAAAAAATGTACTGTCATTCAAGCTGGCATTAAGAGGGAAATTAAGTCAAGAATTAAGGAAAAAAAGGAAAAGGAATTCTAATTCAAAAAAAAAAAAATGTACGTCATTCAAGCTGGCATTAAGAGGGAAATTTAAGTCAAGAATTAAGGAAAAAAAATCTACAGTACGTTCCATAAAAAGAAAAACAATAGGTCCCATCATAGTGTTGTAAATATATCTTCTAGATATATCTTATGTGTGTTGACCAAGAAACCTAGAGGGAGAATAACACTTGACATCTTCAAGCCGCCGGAGTTGACTGTCCTCCGTTCACACCGGACGTTCACACCGGACATGTGTGAACGTTCACACCGGACGTGTGTGAACGTTCACACCGGACGTTCACACTTGGTTTAACACCTATAAATATGAGTGTATTGTGAACTTCATTTGTATTCTCTAATCTATTCTCTCACTTCTCTCAAGTTTATAACATCTCGCTCCTCTCTAGTATATAACACGTTATCAGCACGATAGTTCTAGTCCTCTCATCTTCCTTCGATCGTAAAAGGATTGGAGGTATGCCCTAGGAAAGAATTGTGTCTTTCCAATGAGGTACGACTAATTTTCTTTTCATCTGAATTTCAATCCGTATAATTTTAGTAATCATCTAAATCCAGACGAAAGAAATTTTGAAGTATTAGAATATTATACTGTTTAATATGTTTATATCAATAAATTGGCTTGGAAATAACCAGAAAACGGAATCATGGTAACATATATGCTTTGCATAACAGAGATTGTTATTGAAATTTGTGCAAATTCCCCTTATATTTGTGGTTTGATGCAAATATGTTATATTTGTTTATTACAAATGATATAATTTTCGTTATTCTTGAAGAAATACAAATAATCCTAAAAGTTATATTTTGATGCTATTAAAATAGCATTTGTTTGATCATATTAAATTAGTGATGCATTTCGAATGATATTGATCTTAATCATTCCACCAAACAAAAGTGAATTTTGATTGGAATTTGGAGGATATAAAGTAAATTTTTGATCTGTACTTAGAGGGAATATGTCATTTTATGTAAACTTGTATTTGATGTGGTATAAAAAGTCAATGTGAAATAGTAGATTTTAGAAAAATAATAAAGAAAAATATGAAAAGTTGACGCAAAATAGAAGACTATTTTGATAATTGGAGACATAATAGATTCGCCCGATTATGTTAAAAAGATAAGATGCCAATAGATTTAATCTCAATATTTTTGTGCACCCTTTCGGTGAGATGACAAACATATATAATTGGATTTTAATTTATTTTGTTTGTTAAGAGTGCAATATTTGATTGGATCTTATTCTACAAAATCTTGAATATGATTTACTACTACGTGGCAATTCTTGTTTCATATTATTTTATATAATCAGTAAACTTCGATGTTCTACTACTTGAATCACTATTGATATTATCATGTATTGGGAATTTTTTTTAATTCATAGTGGATATATACTTTGTATATTATATATATACAACGTATTTTTTTAAATAATCTTGAAAAACTCATTGATGCTATTCAAATAGCACAAGTAGTATTCCTGAAGAATATTACATTCAAAATCTTAAATTGATGCTATTAAAGTAGCACAAGTAATATTCCTGAAGAATATTATATGCTCTAAGAGCAAGTAAATTAAATATTTGGATAACATATCCTTGAATCTTTATCTATTTGATTCATATTGTTGCTCCCGATGTAGCACAATCAATATTCCATGAAGAATATTACATACTCTTCAAGAGCAATCCATATTACATGCTCTTGAAAATTAGACCTTGAATGTCAAACGGCCCTAAAGGTCGAATGGTTGTACTCTTTTTTCCTTACTAAGTTTTTTCCTACGAGGTTTTCTTAGTTAAGGTTTTTAACGAGACAACTAGTGTAATATATGAGTAAATATATATATCTTGTACTCTTTTCCTCTACCGAATTTTTCCCATAGGGTTTTTGCGGAGAGGTTTTTAACAAGGCATGAATATATATACATTAATATCATATGAAATCTTGTGATATTTGTCTTGGAAAATAAATACACATATTATTCTTCAAAAGAAGAAGTATTTCCTTGAGTTGACATTAGATGAGGATAATGTCAACACAATATCAGGTGCATCAAACATCATTGAAGGCTCCGGAAGAGCTTGTATCATTTTGCCAAACGATACTAAATTAGATATTGAAAATGCCCTGTACTCTAGTAAGTCTAAAAGGAACTTACTAAGTTTCAAGGATATCCGCAATAATGGATACCACATAGAGACAATTGCAGAAGGTAGCAATGAATATCTTTACATAAATTCTTTTGTTTCAGGCTATAAGCTGACAAAAGAAAAATTAGCAACACTACCTTCTGGAATGTATTACACATTCATAAAAGCAATTGAGACAAACCATATCATGAACATAAAGTTCAATGATACAAAAAGCTTTAAGCTTTGGCATGATAGGTTTGGACATCCTGGAGCGACTATGATGCGCCGAATAATCAATAATTCATATGGGCACAACATAAAGAATCAAAAGATTCTTTCTACAAAGGAATTCCCATGTGATGCTTGTGCGCAAGGCAAGTTAGTTATTAGACCTTCATATACGAAGGTTAATACTGAATCTCCATCTTTCCTAGAAAGAATTCAGGGAGACATTTGTGGACCTATACATCCACCTTGTGGACCTTTTCGATACTTTATGGTATTGATTGATGCTTCTTCTAGATGGTCACATGTATGCTTGCTTTCTACTAGAAATGCAGCATTTGCTAGACTACTTGCTCAAATCATAAAATTAAGAGCTCAATTCCCAGACAATTCAATTAAAAGAATTCGTCTTGATAATGCTGGTGAGTTTACATCTCAGGCATTTGATAACTATTGTATGGCTATTGGAATTGAGATTGAACATCCAGTAGCTCATGTCCATACTCAAAATGGTTTAGCGGAATCATTTATTAAACGTCTTCAAATTATTGCTAGACCATTACTTATGAAATCAAAACTCCCAACTACTGCTTGGGGTCATGCCATATTACATGCTGCAACATTAGTTCGACTAAGGCCATCAGCTAATCATGAATACTCCCTAATGTAAATTATCTTTGGCCGAGAACCCGATGTTTCTCACTTACGAACTTTTGGTTGCGCGGTTCAAGTCCCAATTGCAACCCCCACAACGAACAAAAATGGGTCCCCAACGAAGACTTGGGATATATATTGGATTTGATTCACCATCGATTATAAGGTATCTAGAACCTTTAACATGTGATTTATTTACTGCACGTTTTGCAGATTGTCATTTTGATGAAATGACATTTCCAACATTAGGAGGAATAAATCTACATCCAGAAAAGTACAAGGAAATCTCTTGGAATGAGAAAAACTTATCACATTTTGATTCTAGAACAAATCAATGTGAACAAGAAATTGAAAAAAAATCATTCATTTGCAAAATATTGCAAATCAAATTCCTAATGCTTTTGTAGATACAAGAAAAGTGACACAATCTCACATACATGCTGCAAATACTCCAGCTAAAATTGATGTCCCTGAAGGACAAATAGCTTTGGCAGCAAATGAGTCCAAAATTCGTCAAAAACGTGGTCGACCAGTTGGTTCCAAAGATTCTATGCCTAGAAGAAGAAAGGGGCAAGATGGAAACCAAACAATGACGAAAACGACTAATCAATCAAATGAAAGTGATGTAATTCCTGAAGAATTACAAGTATCTGAAAATCATGAGATCTCAATAAATTATTTACATTCAAATCAGATACTAGAGAGAGAAAATATCATCGTTGATGATATATTTGCCTTTCATATAGCTCTTCAAGTTTTAAATGAGGATCCTGAACCAAAATCTGTTGCACAATGCAAACAGAGACTTGATTGGCCAAAGTGGAAAGAAGCTATAGAAAGGGAATTAAATTCCTGTGATAACCGGAAAGTATTTGGGCCTATAGCCTTAACTCCGGAATCTAAAATCCCTGTTGGATATAGATGGATTTTTGTTAGAAAGAGAAACGAGAAAAATGAAGTTACGAGATATAGAGCAAGACTCGTAGCACAAGGTTTCTCACAAAAACCAGGAATTGATTATAAGGAAACATACTCTCCAGTAATGGACACTATTACTTTTAGATTTTTGATTAGTCTGGCTGTGTCACAAAGGCTTGATATGCGCCTTATGGATGTAGTGACTGCTTATCTATATGGGTCATTAGATACTGACATATATATGAAAATTCCTGAAGGATTTAAAATGCCTGAAGGATTTCAGTCAAAACCCAAAAGCATGTATTCAATTAAACTGCAAAAATCGTTGTATGGGTTGAAACAGTCTGGTCGTATGTGGTACAATAGACTGAGCGAGTATCTTTTGAAAGAAGGATACAAGAATGATGAAATATGCCCTTGTGTTTTCATTAAGAAAACCGAAAGTGGATTTGCAATCATAGCAGTTTATGTTAATGATTTAAATTTAATTGGGACTCCTGAAGAGCTAAATAAAACTGCTGAATATTTGAAGAAAGAATTTGAGATGAAAGATTTGGGAAAGACAAAGTTTTGTCTTGGTTTGCAAATGGAACGTATCCGTGGAGGAACGTTTATCCATCAATCCACATATACAGAAAAAGTGTTAAAACGCTTCTATATGGATAATGCACATCCATTAGCATCACCAATGGTCGTTAGATCTCTTGATACTAAGAAAGATCCATTTCGACCAATTGAAGAGGGTGAAATGATACTTGGTCCTGAAGTACCATATCTAAGTGCAATTGGAGCATTGACTTATCTGGCTAATAATACTAGACCAGATATAGCTTTTTCTGTTAATCTTCTAGCAAGATTTAGCTCTGCACCCACTTTGAGACATTGGAATGGTGTTAAGCACATTCTACGTTATCTAAAAGGTACCATTGACCTTGGATTATATTATCAAGAAAATTCTGATAATACTCTAGTGGGGTATTCGGATGCAGGATTTTTATCCGATCCACATGAAGCTAAGTCACAAACTGGATATATTTTCACATATGGTGGAACTGCTATATCATGGAAGTCTGTGAAACAAACATTGACTGCAACATCCTCAAATCATTCTGAAATCATTGCAATCCACGAAACAAGTCGAGAATATGTATGGTTGAGAAATGTGACGAGTCATATCCAAGAGTCATGCGGGTTAGCTTTATCAAAGGCCAAACCAATTGTTTTATATGAAGATAATGATGCTTGCATCGCGCAACTCAAGGAAGGATACATCAAAGGAAATAGGACGAAACATATTTCTCCCAAATTCTTCTACACACACGACCTTCAAAAGGGTGGCGATATCGACGTGCAACAAATTCGCTCAAGTGAAAATCTGGCGGACTTATTCACCAAGGCATTACCAGCATCGACATTCAGAAAGTTGGTACACGAGATCGGCATGCGTCGACTCAAAGATATTCAATGATTTCAAGTTCAGGGGAAGTAGTTGTACTCTTTTTCCTTCGACTAGGTTTTGTCCCATTGGGTTTTCCTAGCAAGGTTTTAATGAGGCAACATCTTTTATTTTAGGGATTGGTCAATCAAGGGGAAGTGTTGTAAATATATCTTCTAGATATATCTTATGTGTGTTGACCAAGAAACCTAGAGGGAGAATAACACTTGACATCTTCAAGCCGCCGGAGTTGACTGTCCTCCGTTCACACCGGACGTTCACACCGGACATGTGTGAACGTTCATACCGGACGTGTGTGAACGTTCACACTTGGTTTAACACCTATAAATATGGGTGTATTGTGAACTTCATTTGTATTCTCTAATCTATTCTCTCGCTTCTCTCAAGTTTATAACATCTCGCTCCTCTCTAGTATATAACACATAGATATTTTTTGCACTACAATATTTAACATCGGACTTATAATAACAAATTTCTTGGAATTAATATCTAAGATCAGATTTATAATTAGTCTCTGCAACACGTTCCAAACATAAAAGTAAAACAAAAAGTAAAAGGAAAAATCCAAAAACATACATAGCTTGATCCGCCAAAAAACATACTCCTCCCGTCCACAAAAGATATGCCACAATTTTATTTTTCGTTTGTCCATAAAAAATATGCCACATTTATTTTTAGTAGTAGGGTCTACACAACTCCACTCACATTTAAAGTGTGACCCTTATTCCACTATCAACTTTACTCACATTTTATTAAAATTCGCGAAAATAAAGTAACATATCTTTGATGGACGGTGGGAATACATAATTCACTCTGTTCGACAGAAAAGAAAAATCCAAAAGCATGCATATAGTTGTGACCATGTCTGCATTAATTGTAATAGGAAACCCAATAGGCCGATAAATATATTTCCACACAACATTTGGTTCAAATTGAAAACAACCCAAATCATCATCTAATTTAGTTTTACATCCGTTTATTGTGTAAAAATCCATACAAAGGTGTGTAGCATTATTAGAAGTCTATAGGGATCTAGGAGCCTGAGAGTGGCCACGAACTCTATCAACCAATCTTTCCTTATCTGGGAGACATTCCTTAATAAATTCGTTGTCACATAATTCATCTGCCCATTTGCACAAACTAGGAAATTTGTCTTGTGTGAAGAGATGCAGCCCCACCACTTGATCAACAATTGGAAACCAATAGGCTAGGAAACAACCAATTATATCTACATACCCAATTTGGTCGCCTCCGAAGAATTTCTTTCCCTTTACTTCACTTTCCAGAATCTTTAAGCCTTGAGTTGCTTCCTCTACGGCCTTTTCTCGCTCCTCTCCTCTGCTCCATAGAGCTTTCCTCGTTGCAGGAGCACACTGCAAAATTTTGATATTTATCAATATGGAATTAATTATCTGTTATCAGGCATGTGATTAATTAAAAAAATGGAACCTTTTCATCGATGAAGTTAGCCCAGAAACGAGCCATAGCTCTTTCATAAGGATCTTTGGGCAGAATGTTTGGACCTTCCCAAACTTCATCGATATATTCAAGAATCACAGCGGATTCAACGATGGATTTTCCGTCGTGTAGAAGCACAGGCACTTTTTTGTGAATTGGATTGTGTTGTAGAAGAAGAGGCGATTTGTTTACCACATCTACTTCAATATATTCATATTCAACGCCTTTCATTTTGAGGGCCATTTCCACTCTCTTCACAAATGGACTGAACCATCCTCCTATCACCTTCACTTCTCCCATTTCTCTCTCTCTCTCTCTCTCTCTCTCTCTCTCTCTCTCCCTGGCTCTTGTTATATAGTGGTTTCGTACATAGTTTTTAATCTTGAGCTATGCTTCTTTCTTGTCTTATCTATATTGAATATGGAGAAATAATGATGTGATTTGTTAGGTTATAATTGCACTATGAGTAGAGTTTATCACTACTATGTGTTAGGGCCTCCACTATGGGGAGGTTCCTTGTCCATGTGGCAAAGTAAGAACCGAGTAGAACCATAGTGGAGCCAAAAATTGGGGTACCAATGAAGAAATGGGTACCTGCAGAAGAAGCCGGTGCTTGGCTGAGCAGGTGGGGACCACAAGGCATTGGGCGACGCGCGAGTGGAGACACGCTGCAGCTGAGCGCGCACAGTTGGAGCGCGTGCAATGCACGCGCCCACTGTGCGGCTGGTCAACATATGCGGCTGAAATGCAGCTGGGCCCAACACCAACTTTCGTTTCCTTTTTTTTATCGTGTTTCCAAATTCCAAATTTCCAATTGTGCATCATGTTTTCTTTTAATTTTGTTGTCTTTTTATTACTGCTCTAATATTAAATAAATATTAGATGCAAAAAAAAATTATACTCTCTCCGTCCCTGAAATAAGTTCCTCTTTTTCCTTTTTGGGACGTCCCCCAAATAAGTTCCTCTTTCTTTCTTTCCATTTTTGGCAACTACCCCACCACTAATAATACTTTATTTATTCTTACTTTTCACTATTTCACCACTCCCAATACTAATTATAACACTTTTTCACCTTTTCACCACTTCCAATACTAATTATAACATATTTTTCTCCACTATCAATACACTTTACCATTTTTTCTTAAAACTCGTGCCGTCCCCAAAGAGGAACTTATTTTGGGGACGGAGGGAGTAATATTATAACTTTTGAAGGGGTGCTATCTTTTTAATAATTTTTTTTGAAAAATCTGCTACATAAAGCTACAAAAATCAACGGGCAAATAAACAACAGTCAGATGAATAAATTATAACGTTGAAATAAATAACGGTTAAATTTGTAACAGCAATATTTTTTCCTATAAATAACACCATATTTTCATATCTTTCCTACACAACTCTCTATTTTCTTGCTTCTCAAAAAATTTCAAGATCATGAGTGGATTTCCAAATTGGTTTGATCCCTATGGATCAAATTTTGCTTCTCAAAATTCAAGTTTCCCTTCTCAAAATTCTGACAATCCTTCTCAAAATTCAAACGTTCGTTCCAATTTTGCAAATTTCTCATGGCCAAATATGCCTAATCCTCAAATATATCCTAACAATCCCATGAGTCAATCCGGCCCTCCATTTCAATTTTCATCCCAAGGGCATCCGTATAATTATATTAATTTTAAAATTAAATTATACTATTTAAATAAATTAATTTATTCATATAATTATATTAATTTTATTAAAACAAAATATAATACAAAATTAAATACACAAATATATTGAGGTTTGGTAAATTAATAATGATAGTGGGGTCCATGAATAGTTAAAAGTGAGGTAGTGCTATAGTGGAGAAAATATGAGGTAGTTGAAAAAGGAGGTAGTAGATGAGGTGGCACACATGTGGCATCCACTATGGGTAGCACCATAGTGGATGCCCTTAGAAGTATTGCTCATACTGAGCCTGACCCATCTCAGCGGTTTTGACTATCCTAGGCTGAGTGCCTCCTAGGTACTATCATTAGGATGATGACAAATGGACACCTTTTTTCCCAATTTCTTACAAAATCAATCTTTGATCCACTCAAAATTCTTTATTCACTTTTTAACTCCTTAATTTTGCATAAGGCACAGAAAATCCTAATTTCCACTCTAAAAAATTTTCTAAAATCATTTTATCACTTTGCTTAAATGGTATATCGGCTGGAAACTTTCCTCGTGCCCGATAGGTTATTCAGTAATCTGGGTCTGGACTGTGAGACAACGCCACGTACTATTAAGCAAATCCAAATTGATCCCGCGCTTCTCAAAATGGTATCAGAGCGGGTTTTTATAGAGGAATTATATAATTTTTAATGTATTTTTTGATTAACCCATGTGGGAGGAGACTCCATTAAAAGTTTATGGATCCGGACGAGTGTCCGAGATGTGTACACTACAGGAACTCTCTCCAAAATCTGGAGATAGAAACCAGTCGCCTTATAGGCAATCTCAACTGGAACAATCGAGTCCTTGTTACCAACCTACGACGAGGAGGAGATATCGAGCTTATTCGCGATATTATCGCGAGTATCCAATTCTATCATGAGAATCTCATGAGATTCGCCGCGGCCAGAACGGCGATTGAACGAAACAGGGACGAGGCCCATCAGTCGCACGATTGATGGAACAAAAAGACAAGGCGGGAGTAGTTTATCCAAACTACCAAAAGATCGAGCCAAGCTCTTCCGACAACGTCAACTTGCGGGAGATCCAAAAGACGGTGGAATATTATGGCATCAAGCTGTATGATCTACCGATGGAGATTAGCAGAATATCACTCAAACAAGAGGAAATACTAACCCTCTTGCGTGATATCCAGAAGAGAATGGAGGAGATCGAAAGGCGAAAACCATGTTCCGGAAAAATTCGGAATCAATGGTCCAAAGACCCAACGCATCTATCTCTATTTGATGCAACACCCAAGGAGTTGCAGCCGGAGGACATAATCCGAATCATGAAAGGCAAATATCATGAATAGCCTTGACAGAATCGGATTAGAGGATCTACAAGAGTTAGCAGAATCTTTTGCTAACCTCAATATGGTTGATCTAAAGATGAACCAAGGAGATGAGGTTCCCAAAACTGAGCCTCAAGAAGGAGAACCGTCAAAAAAGGGGACAGCTCAAGACGATGCGAGCCAGTTCCAACGAACCAGACGACGGAGGCCTCAGATGCAGGATACTCCTGTAGGAAAGGTCACACTGGAACCAGTCCATCCATATGGATTGATTCTCAACCTCGACGAAGCCAGTTTGAAAGAATGGGAGGGTCTCATCGACGAATGGGCTTCATCATTAAAAGTCGTGATTGCCACAATAGATTACGACAAAAAAGAAATTGCCAGAGTCTTCGAAGCCAGTTTGGCAGGCATGGCAAAACAATACTGGGACAAAATTGAGGTTCCAGCAAGGGAAGAAATGTTTAGTAGCACCTCAATGTATGATATCATCAAGGAAACTACTAGACAGATAAAACTCCATTTCTTGGGAATGGGGTTTTTCGAAGGATCCGCAGAAGAGAAGCGCAAGAAATATCAACAGGCACTTTACAATCTAAGATTGATGGTGCTAGAGCCAAAAGCTCTCGATGAATTTCTGCGTCTATACACCCTATATGTCCATATGGGGGAAGTTGATGATCAGAAAGCCATGGATCTCTTTTTCCCAAAGTTTTCGAGTCCATGGAGGGAGATGCTCATCAATGAGTATGTATCACCAGGAGGATATCCACTTGATAGTGCTTCAAGAAGGATGTCTTATGTTCACAAGAAGCTGTCCGAATGGTGCCAGAAGGCAGCGGACCAGAGGAATCTCAAAAGCTTGAGGAGACTCAACAAGAAATCCCCATTGATGTGCAACAACATTGATCTTCCAACGGAGATTGGTGCTGAGTTGCTGTATCAAAAGAGGAGCCGAAAGAGACATATGTACCAACCCTATGAAAGAAAGTCCAGAAGAAGTTCTTGGAAGCCAAGAACTATGTGGACCAGACAGAAGGCGCGCTCCTACAAATCAGGCCAGCGGAGCGGACCATCAAGAAACCGATTCTCAAATCAAAAGAGAATCCCGGCGAGAAAAACTTTCAGGCGTACTCAGGCCAAAGCAAATGAAAGTTTCAAGGATTGCAACTGCTGGTCGTGCGGTGCAAAAGGGCATATTTCAACCAATTGCCCAGACAACGAGAAAAGGAAGATAAGAAGATTCGAATCCACACCGGATATCGAAGATGCTATCTACCACCAGGAATTGATACCCGTATATCAGTTCGAAGATATATCCTCTGATGAGAGTATATATGAGCAAGAAGAGGTCTTTAGTTCTGAAGATTCGGAGATGACCGATGGATCAACCGGAGACGAGTCAGACTAAAGAAGAACACGAGGTCCACCACATCCAGAAGGAGGATCACAATGGATTCACTAGCCATTTTCTGATTCCACAGGAAGAAGTGGTGAAGAAGCTCGTGAAGAAACTCAATAGGGAAACTGGAGAGGTACAGACATACCAAGGGTTTTCCAATGGAAGATTGAATCGAGTTTTAAATAGCTTGATTCCATCCAAGAGGAAGCATCATGTCTATTTTGGTGTCACAAACCGAGAAATGGCGCTTCCAATGGAGATTACAAGTAATCAGGTGGAGATCCAGCTGGTTCCTGCCGAAGATATTATGCAGGATCTTAAGAAAATGAAGCCAGAAGTCGCAAGCACGATAAAATGGATTCATATTGGAACAGTTCAGTTGGTAATCAAATCGTCCCTCTCCCCAGGGACAGACCAACCAATTGACGTCGCACTTTGCGACAAAAGGATCAGAGATGCTAGAGCTTCAGTCCTTGGAGCATTCTCGGGCAATCTCTATGTCAAGAGGATTATAACCGAGTTCTACCCACAGATCGCTTATAATCTGCAGGACTCATCCTTCAGCCAAGCCCTGACCCTCTATCAGGACTACAAAAAGAAGGAGTTTATGACAGGAGGAAATAGGCCATACTCACTGACTTATCAAGTCTCGTATGCCTTATCAAATTCCCATCACACGGAGTTATTTCTGGGAAAAGAATTTATTGAAATTCCAGAAATATTCAAGGAGGTTGCCAAGGCAGTCAATCCAAACCGAGTGGAGATTCCTCAGATCAGAGAAATCGACATCAATATTGGAGACAAGCCGGTGCTTAGCCATACCCAAAGTCTCAGACTAGGAGCACCAAGGCTATCATTCCAAGGAAATAGGCTAACTTCAGGGCCTATAACAAGGAGTTTCTCTCCTTCGTATGAGAGAAGGGCGATCCAGGAAACACCAGCTCCGGACATGAGAATCAAGCTCAAATGTCCCGAAGGATGGAGACAAGTTTCCACAAGATTTGATACAACAAGCAGGGAAAACAAGTTTCCTTGTAGCTCGTTGTATTATTTGGCAAATCCAGGAGATAACCGATACATCGGAACTCTTGAGGTTGGAGGTTTTGAAATCCAAACCGAAGGCCAAGCCGGACAAGAAGCAGATGTCCTGATCCTAGGACGAGATTTCCTTGACAAATACAAACCATGGTCATGGAAATCAGGAGGAATGGAGATCACCATTGGACGCCAAAGAGTGATGATCCAATGACCAGCCCATTCTCAATATACATCTCTGTAGGGATGTTATATGAGAAATTCAAAGCAGAATATTTTGCTGCTTATGTGGATTCAGGAGCAGGAATCTGTACAGCAAAACGAGGAGTCTTTCCAGCAGAAGTGGAAGAAGATCTACCTCGAATTGCAGGAAGGGATTTCTCCAAGAAGATTTTGCTTCTATCAAAGGGAGTAAAACAAACGGAAATATTGATCGGCGGAGCAGGTCAGACACCTTGGTACAAGGTCAAGACTCCACCAATTTATTTCCATGATACCGGAGCAGATATATTATTCGGAAATAATTTTCTGCAAAGCTTCAAGAGGTACATATAGGACAATGAAGCCAGGAGGCTAGTGTTCACAACCAATTGTGATCACAAAATCATTGTGCAAAGGCTCAATGGAGCTTTTCATCGCTCAATGCCAATCAAATTCCGCAGCAAGCGTGGTGATGATGGCAGACTCCGGAGACCCCAAATGAAGGATCAAAGGAGATTCGGAGAAGTTTTGCTCAAATGCAGAACTGAGGGATTCCCAAATCTCTCCGAGGAAGAAACTCAAATCCTCAAAGTATCCCTGATATCACACAAAGATATCAGGGAAGAAGAACATGTGTCCATTGCCGACGTCAAAAGGAGGATTCAGAAGTGTTACCATGAGAATCCTTTGGCATGGTGGGACAAGAACCAGCTCAAGGCTACCCTGAAAGTTAAAACTGGAAAGGAGCATGAGTTTGTAAGGTTCAGACCTATCCTGATGAACACTCAAGATCAACAGGATATGAGGAGCATAATCAAGGAACACATTGATTTGAAGCTGATCGAACCAGGGCAGTCGCCTTACAGCAGTCCTGGATTTCTGGTGAGAAATCATGGGGAGATCAAGCGAGGAAAACCAAGATTGGTAATTAATTATAAAGGAATTAATGACATTCTTGAGTTTGACGGATACTTCATCCCAAGCAGAGAACACCTCATCAACTGCATCAGAAGTGCAAGGGTATTCTCAAAGTTCGATTGCAAATCAGGCTTCTACCAGATTCGCATGGAGGAAGGGAGTAAGAAGTTTACAGCCTTCTCAACTCCACAAGGACATTATGTCTGGAATGTCATGCCAATGGGGCTAGCCAACGCGCCTCAGATATTCCAAAGGAAAATGGATAATCTCTTCAAAGATTATTCTTCGTTTATGTTTGTTTATATTGATGACATTCTTATTGCATCAAAGAACATTCATGAACATGTCAGGCATCTGGAGATCTTTGCGGATGTTTGTCAACAAGAAGGACTAGTGCTGTCTGAAAAGAAGGCAGTCATAGCCACCCAGAAGATGGAGTTTCTGGGAATTGAGATCGATGAATCTGGAATAATTCTACAAGACCATATTATAGAAAAAGTCCAGAATTTTCCAGAAGATCTCAAGGAGAAGAAGCAGCTCCAAAGTTTTCTCGGAGTTGTCAATTTTGCAGGGATGTTTATCAAAAACCTTGCAGAACAGAGAAAAGTCTTCAGTCCACTACTGAAGAAAGATGTTCCATTCATATGGAAGGAGGAACATCGGGAGGGTATGAAGAAGTTGAAAGAGATTTGTAAAAATCTCCCGAAACTTTCAATACCACAAGACAAGGATGACTTGGTCCTCTACACCGATGCGAGTGATTTCTGGTGGGCAGCTGTGCTTACAAAAATCACCCCTTATGGAGAAGAACCTTGCGGATACTGTAGCGGTCTTTTCTCCGACGACGAAGCTGTGCGATGGCACATCAACGAGAAGGAATTCTTTGCAGTGCGAAAGGCGTTTAAAAAATGGCCGCTTTTCTTACTTGCTAAAAAATTCGTTTTGAAAGTAGATAACACTAACGTTAAAGCTTTCTTAACAAAAAAGATTGAATCTAAACCTGAAAAGGCTAGATTGCTTAGATGGCAAGCAGAATGCCAATATTATGATTATGATATTGTCATCTTGAAATCTGATCAGAATGTTCTTGCAGATTTCCTTACAAGGGATGGAGCTCCCTGAAGTGGAGGCCATCGAGGCAATACAGGGGCAGCTCTTTGAAAGTCTAGAGCTGCTACAACAAGAATGGCAAAAGTGTGTTCTACACACTAAACAAGCGGGAAAGATACAAGCGGCTGACGAAGCCCAAGTATCCAACCAAATCGATGCTTGCTTCATGAAGATGTTCAATCTTCATGAAGTAATCAACAAGCCGCTCTTGTGCGTTATCCGAGATAATCGGATTAAAGCAATGCTTTCCGTACAGGGCGGATTACCTGTAGCAGGGGATTCAAGTACCCCTAGCACAAGTCCTAAGGCGATGGTTTTACAACCGGAGCCCAAAGGAAAAGATGTTGTTAAGGGGTCACACCCTGAATCAACATGTCAACCCTCCACCTCTGGGGTAAAAGAGGAAGAGATCAATCTTAGGCCCATGACAGGCCAAGTTAAGGTTGATACTAATTTTATTGATATTTCTCCTTCTTGGCAGATGTATCAAGACAGGTGGGAGAAACTTCTCACGAGAAAGGGCATTAATCCGGGAAATTGCCGGGTTGATGTTGCAGGGAAATACCCTAGGGTTTGGACGACTCCAGGAGCCAATCCAAACGACGTCAAGGAATGGTATGAGTTTGGGGCGTTGGCCTCAGTTTATACCACCTCTCCAGCCTTCAACGAAATCAAGGGTCTACCCAAATGGATCCAAAGAACGGTGTTTGAGGCATGAGAGAACAACGAGTCCCTAAAAAGGGGAGATGTTCTGGAACTGTACTTCTTCAGCGCAGCACCAGAACCTGTTGGAAAAGGAGGCCATGAAGCTTTCCACTTCATCAAGCTTCGGAGACCAGATACGGGAGCCTTGAACCGGATCAAAGTTCCCGATTTTCAGGCCGCAATCGTCTCAACATTCAAGGAGGATCAAATCTCCACAAGACGAGCATGGGGTCTATGGGTCTGTCTCACAGAGATGGACAAAATGAAGTCCAGATTTAAGTTCTTTCAAAGTTCAGATCTGGGAACGTTCCTAGTTAACACGATGACAGGAACAACAACCCAGTTTGCCGAAAAATCTTTCGAGAATAAAAGGCAAACGTTATGGGGAAACAGGATAGCGGGGAGCAAGGAGACTCGTCGCAAATTCTGCAATATGGCTCATCTGGGCCATTGGATCGAGAAAATCTGCGATCAATGTTCGTCGCAGAAGGAGCCAGAATTCGGCAAAGGTTTCTTCCCGAAACCTGACAGAAGGAGGTTCCGGTCTGATGAACATGACGAGCATCAGACTCCAAAAGGAAGAACCCCTCGGGCACCAAAAAAGTAAGGTGGCCGACAAAGCAAAGTGAATCATGTGATTCACAGCGAGGATCGCACCCACAAAAGAAACGACAAAAGTGGGTGGAATGACAGGAGGACCACTCACCAAACGCTCCAGGACAAACGTGAGTGGAAGGGAAAAACAGCTGGCCCCTACCAGCATTATCACAAAGAAGGGCCCAGCACCATGTGATGACACTTACTAGTGTCGGCAATCATGGCCGACAAAGGAAGGTGGAGGTCACATTCAAGATAGCTGGCCACGAAGAGAGAATCTGAGGCCAACAACCGAGCAATAATAGAGGGATTCAAACCTCTATATAAACCCAAGTGCTGGAGAGATGAAGGCATCCGAAAATCACAACACATTTTCACACACCACTTCCTCTCTCTCAAAAAATTGTCTTTGTATTTTTTTAATTTTCAAAGTTTTATTTTAGGTTTTTTTTTATGTACACAAGTATTAGCTACTATGAGTAGCTAAAACAAGTTAGTCTCCTCCCTTGGGGAATATATTATGAAATAAATTAATTATTATATAATTCCTCTATAAACGCTTAGTTTTGTCCAACTATTCCGGTTTAGTAAAGATATTTTCTTTATTTTTCCAACAAAGTATTTAGTCGGCACTTAGTGAAGGGGAAGGGTTGCAACCATCTCTTGCGAGTGCGTGGTTGGTGCGTGCCGGGTGGGCAGACGAGCCGTAAAACGCAACAAGACCAACTCCTGAAGAAGACCAGTCGACAAAGGTATAATGTTGGTTAAATTTAAGATTTATTTCGAAGTTGTACGGAAGCATGTTGGGCCATAATTTATAATTTGTATGATTTTATGATTATAGAAAATGATATTGGGTTTTTCTGAAACTTGTAAGGGGTTGTTTGTGTTATAAAGTTTTTCAAAGGATTAGATTGATATTTTAATGAAATTGTGTTAAAAGAGTGACCACTTGTCAACATCTTATGGATAGTGCTTTGAAAGCACTCTGTGTAGGATATACTGAACCCATCTCAGCATGACACTCAGCATTTGATGCCACATAAGATGAAAACACAAGATAATGAAGATGCTCCCTTATCTCTTGAATCACCAAACACAACATGTGATAGTCCTATGTTTAGTTGACTTGTTTGTTATGTAATTATGGTCTCTTGCAGCTTTATGCTTTTGTTTTACCTTGTACATCTTGACAGCTGCATTAGGGTTTCTAGCTTAGTGGTTCTAGCATCTTTGATAGACTACTATATATATAATCCTTCTTCTTATTGTAAGGGCGAGAGTTCAGATAATTCATATCAATGAAAGTTTACAGCATTGAGTCTTATTTCCTTTTTCATGCAACTTTTTATCATGGTATCAGAGCGGGCCCTTTGAGGACCTATCTCGTGATACTCACCACCTACCTCTCTTATCCCTTTTCCTTGTTTTGTTTGTATCATGGCAGAACCCACCTAGGGATGGCACGACGGGTACGGATAGTGACTATCCATACCCATACCCACGAACTAAATGGATAGTGGTTTTTAACCACGAAACTATCCATGGATATCAAATAGTATCCAAACCCGCTACCCGTCGGGTATCCACGAACCCGCTATCCGGCGGGTATCCGTCACCCGCTATTCGCCGGATACCCGCCACCTACTATCCGACGGATACTCACGAAACACAATTTAAATATAAATTTACAACAAATTTAATAGAAAAATAAATCAACACAAATAACATAGTTCAAATCCATACGTTGAAATCCTCAAAGAACAATGTTTAAATTCAAATTCATCAACTAAAATATAAAATCCAACAAAATTCTATAATTGCTCAAAAAAATTCAAATTTAAATTAGACTATTAGAATTTGGGCCTTAGTTCCGTTTCTGTTTGGGCCTATTTTAAGATATAATATGCTAACCCATAATCTCAAAATATATATTCAAAGCCCATATTTTATGAAATTTTTTGTGGATATTTGACGGGTAATTCACGGATAATTGACGGGTAATTGGCGGGTATTTTTCGCGGGTAAACGGGTTTCGCGGGTATGGATAGTAAGTATCTAAACCCATACCCACGAACTAAATGGATAGTGAATTGCAACCACGAAACTATCCATGGATATCAAATGGTATCCAAACCCACCCTAATAGGTTCGGGTTTTCGCGGATATCCGTTACCCGCTGGTAGATTGCCATCCCTAAACCCACCATTCAAACTCAAGCTCAACTCCCAATGAACCCTCAAAGCAATCAACTTTCTGTCAAACTAAATGACACAAATTTTCTTATATGGAAGCAGCAAATTATGGCAAACGTTAGAGGTTTTGGCCTTGAGAAATTTCTCACTGAAGATCCACCTTCTTCCACTCGTCCTGAATATTATGCTTGGATGCGTCAAGATCAACTACTCTCTGCTTGGATCCAGTCCTCTCTTACAGAAAGTAGCATGATTCTAGTAGTTGGTTTGAATACAAGCAAGGAGATCTGGGAATCTCTTCTCAAAAAAATTTCAAATCAGTTCAAAGCCAAAGTGATGCAGTACAAGTTGCAGCTGCAGACTCTTAAGAAAGATTCTCTCTCCATGAGAGACTATCTCAACAAGGTGAAAACATGTTGTGATCTTCTTGGTTCTGCATGATACCAAGTAAATGAAGATGACCAGATTATGCATACTCTTTCTGGTCTTGGCTCAGAGGCTCAGAGTATGACTCTGTTATGGTTACTATTACATCTAAACCCGAAGTGTGGAGCTTGGGTGATGTGAGTTCCTTGCTTTTGAGTTTTGAGCAAAGGATAGAATCTGCTAAGTCTTAAGTTGGGAATACTGAAGGATCTCAGCCTTCAGCTAATATTGTTTCCAGTGGCACTCAAAACAACAATAATTCTGCAAATCAGACTGGAAGATGAAGAGGTTATCAAGGAAACAACAATCAAGCTAGAGGTGTATGGCCGTGGAAGAAAATGAAGATATGGAGGAAACAAACCTATCTGCCAAATCTATGGAATACCTGGTCACACAGCAGACAGATGTTGGCACAGGTTTGAGCAAAATTTTGTTTTGGCTCAACCTAGAAACAACAACAACAACAACAGGCCATCTTCTGCAGGTCAACACCATTTTCCACAAAGTTCTTATCAGCCTCATTTTGCTCAACACCCTGGTCTGAATATGGCTCAGCTTCCCACTTCTCCTTCACAACCTGATCTACACTTTGACAATGGAAGTGTCTCAACCTGGTATCCTGATTCTGGAGCCACTAATCATGTTTCTCATGATTACAACTCCTTCAATTCTGCTACAGAATATCATGGAGGTACGCAACTTCAAATGAGAAATGGTTCACTTGTTAATATTGTTCATATAGGTGATTCTACTCTCACTCTTTCTCCTCATACCAGAAAATTCCTCCTAAAAAATCTTTTGCATGTTCCTAATATTACTAAGAATCTTCTTAGTGTTTCTCAATTTGCTCAAGACAATCATGTTTTCTTTGAATTTCACCCTTCTTTTTGTGTTGTTAAGGACCAGGAAACCAAGACCACTTTTCTCAAGGGCATTCTTAATGATGGTTTATATCAGTTCTCACTTCAAAAGACTTCCCCTGCTGTCCTTCCCAGATTTAAGTCATCTTCAATTAAGAGCTTCTCTGCTCATTCATCTGCTATTTATCCTGCTGTTTTATCTGTTTCTAGTAGTAGTTCTAGTTCAGTTTTTTGTTTAGACGTTTGGCACAAGCGATTAGGCCACTGTGCCTATGATATTGTCAAGAAAGCTCTTCTTAGTTGTAATATTCCTTTTCAATCAATGAAATCCACAAGTGTTTGTCATCCTTGTTTTGTCTCCAAGATACACAGATTGCCTTATTCTCTCTCTGCATCTCAACATAATGAACCTCTTTCGCTCATTCATAGTGACATTTGGGGTCCATCACCTGTCACTTGAAGAAATGGTTTTAGCTACTATATTTCTTTTATTGACCACCGTACTCTTTTTACTTGGATTTATCTCCTTAAACACAAATCTGATGTTAGTTATGTCTTCCCAAAGTTTAAGGCCATGGTAGAAAATCTTTTTTTTCAGAAACATTAAAATGATTCAAACTGATTGGGGTGGTGAGTACCAAGGCTTAACTTCCTTTCTCCAAAACACTGGGATATTGCATCGCATTTCTTGCCCATACACACTTCAACAAAATGGTTTAGCAGAGAGAAAACATAGACATATTGTTGAAATGGGTTTGTCTCTTCTAGCTCAAGCCAACCTTCCAACAAAGTTTTGGGATGATGCTTTTATCTCCTCTGTGTTCATCATTAACAGAACACCAGCCAAGGCTTTGCAATTTTCCACTCCGTATGAACAACTTTTCCACAAGAAACCCGATTACTCTCTCTTAAACGTCTTTGGTTGTCTCTGCTATCCTTATCTTAGACCTTCTAACACTCATAAACTCCAATTCAGATCATCCCCTGGTACTTTTATAGGTTATAGTACCCAACACAAAGGTTATAAGGTTCTTCTCAAGACTGATAAGTTAGTTACACTACTACAAAAATACACATACATAACACTGCATACATAACGGTTTTTTTAAAAAACCGTTATGTATGAGCGCATTTTTATAAAAGACAACGGTTTTTACAGAAATCCGTTATCTATGTAGTGTTACTCATAAGCATAGATAACGGTACGAAGTAATTCGTTATGAATAAGCGTTATCTATTAGGTGTATACATAACGGTGTTATCGAACCGTTAAGATAACCGTTATCTATGAGTATATTTTTATAACGGTTGTTTTAACCGTTATGTATGAGCGCTTAAATACTGTTATGATTACTTTTTATATTTATTTTTAATTTTAACTTTAATAATATTATAAAAAATAAAAACCCTAATTACATAATTCACCTTCTTCTCCCAAGTTTGAAGTCTCACCCACCACTCTCTCTCTCTCTCTCGCCGTACTTCTATCTTCTTCTTCTCTCTGCCACCGCCTTACTCCCTTCAAACCCGGCGGCTACTGTCGCCGCCAGCCACCACTGCCACGGTATCCCCTTTGTAGGCCTCGCATCTGCCTGCCTCTCGTTCCCTCTCTAAATCATGAAAAATCCCCAAAAATCCCTAGCTTTCTTCCCTTTCAATTTCCGACGAGATTACCGCCTGAACCACCCTCTTCTTCTTCAGTCGACAGCAACGGTCAGCCGGACCGCCGTCATCTTCCCTCATCTCTCAAGCCTCTATCACCGTCTCCCTCTCGACTCCGATGAGCAGCCGCTATGAATCCCCGCCGCCTTCACCGCTTCCCTCCATACTAATATAAAGATTCGATTTTTCCTCTTTCCCTTCCATTTCTTCACTCGAGCTCCATCCCTGCTCTCCAACAAGACTTCACTCAAAAGGGTATGTGGATATCAACTCTTCCTTTCTGAATTAATGAATCAATTGGTAGTTAGATCATTTATTGAAGAAATGGTTCGAAATCTTGATTTTGATGGGAAACCCTTGAATTATTGCTGCCAGTTCAATTGCCCCTTTTTTAAGCTGCTGGATCTTCGTATTTGTGGCCGATTAACCCTAATCTATCTGTGTAAGAATTTAGATGGATTATTACCTGTTGTGGGCAGGAAATGATTTGGATGCCCATAAATGTGCTAATCTTACTTGTTTTTTGATATTTTTGTGATGTTATTCGAGATGATAATGAAGTATGTTGTCAAAATAAGTTCTTACTAGTGTGTATCTAGCTGGAGAGTCAGTTTGTTTGGTTCATAATTTACTTTTGAATGATTTCTGCATTTTACTCTTTCATTTAATGTTATTACATTGGCTGTTGTCTTTTCCAGGGTAATATTTTCATATCTTTTGTACGTCTATGTAACCGAGACATCTTTTATGTTTCTTATGCTTGTGGATATATCTGTGATTCAGTGTTGGAACTGATTCTTCTGAAAGTATGCTTTCCGATGTGGATGTGATTGTTTTGGATGAAGTGCATTATTTGAGCGATATATCCAGGGGTACAGTTTGGGAGGAGATTGTGAGTAATTTTATATTATACAGGAAGCCAAAATTTACATAATTGTTTATGCTGTTAATTATTGCTTATATAGGTAATTTACTGCCCTAAACAAGTGCAATTAATCTATCTTTCTGCCACTGTCGCAAACCCAGATGAGTTGGCGGGTTGGATTGGTCAGGTACTGCTTCTACTCTTGATCTGTCATGCAGTTGTTGTGCAAGGTAGTATTTGAAAAAGTACTTTTTTAGAATTGCATGGAATTTGTAGGTTAAAATTCTTAATATCCTGTAAGGATGTTTGCTTTAAATCTAGAAAGGTGTGATAAACTATCATTGTACATCATCATAGTTCATCCTGGACAAATGGTACTCGGAGGGAATTTTTAGTGGAAGGTAATACAGTGTCTTTCAAGATTGATAAATGAACTACAATCCTGCTGCAAGAAAGAGTCCCTTCAAATGATTGATTTTTTTATAACATTCTATTTCATTAGTCATTACTCATCTGCAATTGGTCCTCTAGAGAACTATTCAATGGACAAATTGGCATCCATTCTTTTTCTCACTTTCATCTATTTCTTTATAGAGTATTCACTTTGCTTTCTCATATATAATACTTTGTTCTTCTGTTGTGCTTGAAAGATTCATGGAAAAACTGAGTTGGTAACATCATCTAAGCGTCCAGTTCCGTTGACTTGGCACTTCTCAACAAAGACAGCATTGTTACCACTTCTTGATCAGAAAGGCACTGGCATGAACAGGTGACTTCTTGTGGTAGATATTGCTAGAAACCAAGAACTTCTTAATTAATTAAATACTTTAGATATTTTTTGATTGTTGCCATACAAGTTTAATGATGATTGGTATGCGCGGTGCTTCTCAAGTGTTCAGTTCAAATTTTGTACTATTACGTAATTTGAGTTAAGAAGATAGTCCTTTATGCTTGAGTTTTATGGGATTTGTGGCTGAAATCTTCCAGAAACTGCTATTGTATGTCACTGTGGTATAATTTTTAGTATAGGTTTTGTTAGATTTGCTTTATTAGCTGCAGTTTATAATAGTACGAGAAATCCAATTGCTTACAATTATCTTGCCACCATATGAAGCAGGGATCTGGACATTTGTAGTTAACTTTTTAATAATTTGATATGTGAAGTGTTTATCCTATCTGCACTATAATAGCTTTTCCTAGACTAAGATGATTGGTCTTCCTTAATTCCTTAATTTCCTATCTGCACTATAATAGCTTTGTCTATGTGGAAAGCCTACACTTTTTAGAATTGAGGTTTCTGATGCTTCATAGTATACTTACTAAACTGCTCGTGCATGAGTTTTTTGAGGAACAGGCTTTCTTTTTCTTTCTTTCTTTTTTACTCGATTTCTTTGTATAATAATGAAATACTTGTTTACTTTTTCTTTCTTTTTTACTCGATTTCGGTCAAGCTTTATTAGTTGAAATGCATCTCAATGCAGGAAACATGGATAAAGAGGAACATGGTGTTTACTGTTTTATTAGCTCCATTTTTTGATGAAATAGACAATATATAGCTGTAACTTGTAAACCCTCTCTTTCAGAATTAGAATTATAGTAGGCTTTTACAGTTCTATGACCCGAAAGATGTATATTTACTCTTCTTTATGTCCTGTAATGCAAGATATTGGTTTCAGTGTTGCTGCAAGTTACTTAAACGATACTCCTGCTCTGAAGAAGGCTGATATTGGAAGTGCCGTTCCTTTTCAGATCGTCGTTCGTCTGTTCGTCGGCAACTCACGCACACCGCACACGGTAAGCCCTCTCTTTCAGAATTAGAATTACAGTAGTCTTTTTCTTATGTTTTTGGAATTAGAATTACAGATTTGCTTGAATTTGTTTCGAATTTTACTCTGTTATTGTAGTTGGGTACAAGGAATATGCTTAGTTTCATCTTCTTTGCTAAACTTAATCATGTGAAGCTTTTATTATTAAATGAAATATAAAGTATTTTCATAGGACTAGCAGATAGCTTGAAATTTGATATTTTGGTACTTTGATTTGGTATCTATTTTTTTATATTCATAGCTCTGATTTCATGAAGCATATGATTTTTAGTTGTCATTCTAGCTAGGCATTGACATTGAACAACGTGATGAAATCTTGAAACCAAATTGCCATTTAATTTGTAAGGCATCTGGAGTGTGGTCTTTTCTTTTCTTTTCCATATTAATTAATGTGTGTGTTGTGTTTGATTTGATGGGACTAATTGCAGATGGTGGGATATGGATGGGCTGGGATGTTGAGAAAATACTTGGTTGATCCAGTTGACATGTGGTGGCCTTCCAATGTCACGCAAGTTTCCTTGTTTAGGTAAAATAAATCAAAATTCTGTTATTAATTTCTATTTCCAAGAGTATTGATGTAGAATACAGAATCACTACCTATGTAGTTATAGAAAGATTTAGGTTGTTAATATCTTTCATATTTCTTTTATTTAAGAAGCTCGGGTTGGCTATGTTTTGCAGGTGAACTCGCTCGTGTTGGTGGAGGGTAATCTTCTTCTTCTTCTCATTTTAACAATATAGATAGAATATTGAGATCTTGAAGATTACTTATGTGTTTTCTGTAAAACCTTTTACCAAAATATTGAATCCAAACCAATGTCTTGCTTTTGAGAAAATCATTCATCATATTTATATATCTATCAAATTTGATTTAGATTCTGCATTCTGTTATATTACTATGCATCAATATTTGATATAACTCACATGTTGCCGGATTTTTTTAATTCTCCAGCTCATTAGTGTAATTGAGTTTATCATCTTGGCAGATCAAGTAGATGGGAGTCGATGAGCTATGAGGACTACTACAAAAGAGAAGGCTGAAGCAGAGAACGTCGTTTCAAATGTCTAGCAAGTTGCGCGCATTTGTAATATTTTTTAATTAATCATATAGCTAACTAGAATATTTGTGTTGTTTTCATTATATTTGGATGATAATGTATGAATATTTCGGATGTTATATAATATATGTTATCGATGGCAATGCCATTTGTTGTTTTAAAATTATTAATTTAATTTTTTAGATAAATAATAGGAAAATAAAAAAAATATATATTACAGTTATAAAAAGTGTAAAAAACTGTTATAAAAAATGCGAAAAACCGTTATGTATTTCTATCAAAGATAACGGTTAAAACCGTTATAAAAAGTGCAAAAAACTGTTAACTATGATGGAAAAAAATATATATATATATCAATACATAACGGTAAAAACAATAATACATAACGGTAAGAACCGTTATGTATCACTTGTAAAGATAACGGATATTAACCGTTATGTATGAGCGCAGAATACCGTTATCTATACGACTATACATAACGGTAAAAACAATAATACATAACGGTAAGAACCGTTATGTATCACTTGTAAAGATAACGGATATTAACCGTTATGTATGAGCGCAGATACCGTTATCTATACGACTATACATAACGGTTTTTTTACCGTTATGTATGACTGTATCATAGATATCACCACTATACTTATCGGTTTTTTGGGGTCATAGATAACGGATTTTATCCGTTATCTATGAGCGTTTTTGTAGTAGTGTTATTAGACGAGATGTAATTTTTGATGAGAATAACTTCCCTTACTAGTCTACTGCCTCATCTTGTCCACCCTATCCTTCTCCTGCTTCCTCTGCTGCACCTATCTCCCATCCTCCTACTCTTATCCCTGATAATCTTCCACCACAATCACCTCAACAATCATCTGCTGGCCCCTCTCCTCCCAACTCACCTCATCATTCTCCTATCTCCCACTCTCCAGTCCACTCTTCATCCTCTTCTAGTTCTGTTCACTCCAATCCCTCTATGAACAAAACTAATGATAATGCACCACCACCATTAACTATTGCTCCTCACCACATGATTACTCGTTCTAAGGCAGGTATATCCAAGCCCAAACAGCCGCAGGCATATCAGTCTCAACCTCAGTCTGATTTTGATTACCTCTATCTTGAGCCCAAAACTCACATTGAGGCTATGAAACTTCAAGTTTGGATGAAAGATATGGGCCTTGAGATACATGCTTTAATTAAAAAAGGTACATGGATATTCTGCCCTCTTCCTCCGGGCAAACATGCTATAGGCTGCAAATGGGTTTTCAAGATCAAACGCCATGCTGATAGGTCCATTTCTCATTACGAAGCTCGCCTTGTTGCTCAAGGTTTCTCTCAGGAACCAGGCTTTGATTTCAATGAGACCTTTAGCCTGGTTGTGAAACCTGCCACTATCAAAATTATCCTCTATTTGGCTGTTAATTTTGGATGGAATGTCACTCATTTGGATGTTGATAATGCTTTTCTCAATGGAGATTTGCAAGAAGAAATTTATATGAAGCCTCTCCCTAGCTTTGAGCCTCCTCATTCTAGTTCTGCTCCTATTGTTTACAAACTCAAGAAGGCTCTTTATGGCCTTAACCAGGCTTCTCGTTCATGGTTTATCAAAATTAACTCTGTGCTTCTCAGGCTCGGTTTTTCTCAATCTAAGGCTGACAATTCTTTGTTTTTCAGAATCAAAGGAGGTTCTGTTATCTATCTTCTCATTTATGTTGATGATATACTGATCACCGGTTCACTCCCTTCAGATGTTCAATAGGTTATACATCAACTTAACACTCATTTTTCTCTCAAAGACCTTGGTGATGTTCATCACTTTCTTGGCATTGAAATTACCAAAACTACTAATGGTCTGCACTTGAGTCAAGGGGGATATATCAAGGATCTTCTTCATAAACTGAAAATGCAAGATGCTAAAGGTTGTCCAACTCCAATGGTGTCTTCTTGTCAACTTTCCAAGGGGGATGGAGTCAGCAATGTAGATGGAAAGCTTTACCGAAGTACAGTGGGAGCTCTTTAATATGCCACCATTACAAGACCTGAGATATCCTTTAGTGTCAACAAAGTCAGCCAATATATGTCTGCTCCTCTTGATTCTCATTGGAAAGCTGTCAAAAGGATCTTGAGGTACCTTGCTGGATCAAAAGATCATGGTCTACACTTGCAGAAATCATCTTCTACTATCACCGGTTTCTATGATTCAGATTGGGCAGCTGATTTCGATGACCGAAGATCCACAACAGGTTATTGTGTTTATTTAGGAAATAGTCTCATATCTTGGAGTTCCAAGAAGCAATCTGTGGTTTCTAGATCAAGTACTGAGGCAGAATATAGGAGTTTGGCTCATGTTGTATCTGAAATCTCTTGGGTAACATCTCTTCTTTCTGAATTGAATATCCGTGTGAAGCCTCCTATCATTTAGGTGGATAACATGAGTATAATAGCTCTAGCCTCAAATCCGGTTATGCATGCTAGAACAAAGCATATTGAACTTGATATTCGCTTTATGAGAGATAAAGTTTCGGCTGGTATGATTGATCTCAGGCATGTGCCTTCCCAAGATCAGCATGCAGATATTGTGACCAAACCTCTCAGTTTACAATTCTTCTCGCGCTTAAAGAATTCATTGAGAGTTTGTTCTTTAGCTGCGCTTGAATTGAGGGAGCCTGTTAGAAGTATTGCTCATACTGAGCCTGGTCCATCTCAGCATGACACTCAGCATTTGATGCCACATAAGATGAAAACACAAGATAATGAAGATGCTCCCTTATGTCTTGAATCAGCCAAACACAGCACGCGATAGTCCTATGTTTAGTTGACTTGTTTGTTATGTAATTATGGTCTCTTGCAGCTATATGATTTTTGTTTTACCTTGTACATCTTGACAACTGCATTAGGGTTTCTAGCTTAGTGGTTCTAGCATCTTCGATAGACTAGTATATATATAATCCTTCTTTTTATTGTAAGGGCGAGAGTTCAGATAATTCATACCAACGAAAGTTTACAGCATGAGTTTTATTTCCCTTTTCATGCAACTTTTTATCACTATGCACTCAAAACAGCGACACCCAACCCTAAGCATTAGTGCCTCCATAGTAGCATCCATGATCCATGTCCAACCAAATCACTTTTCCGATCCGACAATCTGCTCCGCTGCCGCAGCGCCACCATTTCCAAAGATCTCCGGCAACGGCACTCCGTTGCTATCGTTCACATCATTAACCCGTAAAAAACCCCTAAACACCAAACACCATTTGAGCTCCTTCCAACTCCACTATTCCCTCAACCGCAACTCAACATTTCCCCAGTATTTGTTTCTCTCCGCCTTTTCCGTCGCACTCTTGATTCTCCGCCTTACTTCTGCTGTCATTCTTCCAGATTTTTCTCACCGTTGGCGGCAGCTGATTGCCTTTTCTTCCCAAGCTGAGACCTAGCTGATCGACGCCCCCGATTTCCTGTTCGATGCGGCCGTTGCTTATGAAGACCGCCGCTTCTTTAGCCATTTCGGCGTTGACGCGATCGGCGTGGCTCGCGCTGTTCTTTCACTGTCTGCTCGTGGTGGCGGCAGCACGATAACGCAGCAGGTTTATTTTCGAAAATTAATTTGTGATGCAGTTCTGCCTGCAGTTGCACACCAAGTGTTTGTGTTTTTTCTGAATAAAAAAAAGTTGGTTTTTCTTGTCTTTCTAGTGTTTGTTGTTTGGTTGTTTTTCGAAGGGATAATTGCGCTTATCTATACAAACTTTCGTCAAATTTTGATGTTTCACATAAAACTAAAAATTTGCAAACCTAAAATTTGAGGAAAGTTGGTATACTTAGGCGCAATTATCCCTCTTTGATAATACCTAATGAATGATTGTATAACTACCGTTGTTGAATACACTAATTTATTTCCAAAATATTTCAGAAAATAATTTTTGTTATTGAGGTTGATTGTTGCATACATCTAGCTTGTCAAAAATACACTTTTGAAGAACGAGCGCAGCAGTAGAACTCGAGAGGAGAATTTCGAAATTAAGAATCTTGAGTGCTTACTTGTGTAAGGTAAAAGCTCAACTCTTATCTTGTTTTGCATTTCCATTGGAGAATTTTGCTCGTTTCACTTTATGATAATGAAGCTATGATATCCACTTGTTTGTGTTTATATTTGCTTGTCTTTCATTAGATATAACTGACATATGGAATATCCAGATATACTGGGGACATGGCATTTACGGAATAAATTCTTCATCGGAGTTTTATCTTGGAAAGCATCTGTCCAATCTTACTTTGGGGATGATACCCGCCCCAGAGGTCAGATCACCATTCCGAGATTACAGCAGGTTGGCATTTCTTCGTTCTAGCTGCATGCTAACTAACATCTTTTGATGAATCCTAATGTTTATTTGTGAATCTACATCCTATCTGAAATGCCCTATTTGTAGAGGAAAGACCTTCCAAGCTAGAGTTTTGAAGAGGATGGTTGATGGCCAACTTGGGTAAGATGGTAAGTTTGGGGGTTCTTACTTCTTACAGATTTCAGTGTTGCAAGCTGATGAGGATTCTCTGTATATTTTTGTCTCGTGTTTCATGACACTTTTCGTGTGTGGAATTGTACACGTGCGAGTGAAATGAAACACGACATTGAGTATATTTAATTTGTTTATCATGACGTACGTTTGTCTACAAAATTAAGATTTAATTATTATTTGTTGCTGCTGCTACTTTTTACTATGAGGTTATTTGCTGTTGTTGCTACTTTTTACTATGAGGTGGTCTCCTGTACACTTGGGTGTATTGTACATTCGGGTTGTACTCGACCCGGATCTTGACCTAATTGGACTATCATGACTCATTTTTTTCTTGAAATGATACTAACACTAACACGATCATTGAATGACACTAACACTATTTTGTTTTACAAATAACACTATTTCGAAAATGACACTAACATTATATTGAAATGATACTAACACTACGTGTAAATAACACTAACACTTGACATTCGGATATGATAGTCCTGTTTGGTTAGATCCGGGTCAAGATCAGAGTCGAGTACGACCCAAATGTACCGTACACTCGGGTGTATAGAAAATTTTGTGTTTTACTATACTGAATCAGAAAATAATATTATCAATTATAATTATGGACAACTGATTGGGGGAAGAAGAATTTTGCTTGGTTAAAGAAGAGGAGAAAACATTATGCTAAATATAGAAATAGATGAAAGTACTTGCACAAAAGAAGAAGTCTAAATATGAGAATCTACTCACATTGATAATATTTTTTATAAAATTACCCACTCATATAATGTCTTATAAAACTACCCAAAACACAATTGATGTAAGAAAATGTGTAAGAAAGGTAGTTAAAAATTGTTCAAAATCTGAGAAAATGGCAATAAAGGCTTACTCACGTCACTTTCATGTACTGTAGGTTTGAAATTTTTGAAAAAATGAGGCCACATTTGTGTGTTATAAAATATCAATACGAAGGCAAAAAAAAAAAACCATATTTATGTATATTATGAGCATAAAAAAAATTCTGAAGGCAACAGACCCACACGCCTCCCATAAACCCTAGCTGTCTGCAAAAGCCGCGCATGAAAATACCACGCGCGTTTTCCAGGAGGCTAGGGTTTATGGGAGGCTTGTTAGTCCGTTGCCTCTAGAATTTTTTATGTTCACAATATACATAAATCTGAATTTTTTTGCCTTCGTTTACTCATATCAATTTCATGTACTGTAGGTTTGATAATTTTGAAAAAATGAGACCACGTTTATGTGTTATAAAATATCAATACGAAGGCAAAAATATTCAGATTTATGTATATTGTGAACATAAAACAATTCTAGAGCCAACGGACTTCATGTGCGGCTTTGCAGGCGGCTAGGGTTTATGGGAGGATTGTTAGTACCCTTTGCCTTCATAATTTTTTTTTGTTCACAATATACCTACATTTGATTTTTTTTGCCTTCGTGTTGATATTTTATAACACATGTATCGTTATTTTTATAAACTTTAAGTTTCATTTTTTTTATAGTACAAAAAATACACATAGATGTGAAAATGAGATAAAGTGAATCTGCCAAAATTTGTATTATAGTGGGGATAATAATACTTACTTTATGTATAATTTGATTGCACATAAAATTCAAGAGGGGGAGGGGGGGGGGGGCTTGTGCTCAAAAAACACAAATTTCAGAGGCTTGTTGGTTAATTTTTTTTTAGTAATAATTAATAGTTTCTCAATTTTATAATTCTTAGAAACCAAAAAAAGTTATTATTTTATGTGTAATACAGTAATTCCACCAAACTAATAGCATCCTCAATTTATTCGAAATAAATCCATCAAATAACATATTATCCAACTAATTATCCTCAATATATGCGTAATACACCAAAAAACAAATTATCCACCAAATAACAAATCCACAAATACCAACTCTATACATAAATTTCAACTAAATTAATTCTATACGAAAATTTAACATATATCAAATAAATTCACCAAATTATGCCTACATCCACAACATATATTATATGAAATTCACGGTTCACCAAATTTATAACATTTATCCAAATGAAAATTCTATCACATATCTCTATAATTCGAAACTAATATCTCTATGAATCCATCAAACTATAAATTCATAAGATATCAGGGTGTGGAATCTTATTTGGTTTGAAGAAGAAGCCATGAAGCCTTGAATTCCTTCCTTTCTCTCTCGAAAAACCGTCAATCCTCTCTCAAATATGTGACCGTGAATTCCTTTTTTTCTCCCTCTCAAACCGTCAATTCTCCTCTCTCTCAAATGTGTGAGCCGTGTTTGAATTCTCTCTCAAATGTGTGAGCGGCTAATGAATTTGATAAAGGCGTGAATTTGGCCTTAGTTTTTAACCTAAATGTTTAACAATGGGCCCTACCCACTACCCCATGACAAAATCGAGTAAATTAAGGCCTTGATGTGTGATTTTATTTTCAGCCTTTGACTTTCTTTTTCAACCACCTATGCATAGATTCCTTGGCGTGAGATTCCCCTACCCGTGAGCCGTGAATTATTTGCTTGTGTAATGACAAAAGCCGTGATTTATTTGCTTGTGATTGCAAGACTTTTGTGTTGGTAGATAATGTTTAATTGTTTCACAACATATGACTTTAGAAATTTTTTAACAAACATTTGCTACTCCCTCCGTGCACTAATTCAAGGCATTCTTTCCTTTTTGCTCCGTCCACCAACTTAAGGCCTATCTATTTGTAGTAAATTTTTATTCATATTTTAATTAGTGGATCCCAATAAATAATACACTTTTTCTTCATTCAACTAATAATCAATACACTTTGTGAGTCTCTTTCTCCACTCAACCAATAAACAATACATTTTGTGGGTCCATTTCTCCACTCAACTAATAAATATACATTTTTTCTTAAAATCCATGTTTTGCCCCTTAGGTCTTGAATTAGTGGACGTACGGAATATTATTTTATGTGTTACTCTATTATTTTATGCATTGCTCTATTATTTTATGTTCAATCAAATAATCTCAATAAATTGAGTATTATCACCCCACAATAAACCAAATTTTATCAAATTCCTTCTCTCATATGTACTTTTTAATTTCACAAAATATATTAAAAAAAATAGGAAATAAGGGCACGTTTGTGTGTGATAAAATATTAATACGAAGGCAAAAAAATTCATATTTATTTATATTGTGAATAAAAAAAATTATGAAGACAACGGACGAACAAGCCTTCGAAAAACCCTAGCCGTCTGCAGAAGCCGCGCGTGAAAATTCCGTGCGGCTTTTCCAGGCGGCTAGGGTTTATGCATGGGAGGCTTGTTGGTCCGTTGCCTTCACAATTTTTTATGTTCACAATATACATTAATCTGATTTTTTTTTTGCCTTCGTTTACTCACGTCACTTTCATGTACTGTAGGTTTGAAAAAATGAGGCCATATTTTTGTGTTATAAAACATTAATACAAATGCTAAAAAATTCAAATTTAGGTATATTGTGAACAAAAAAAAATTCTGAAGGTGTTAGGTCCGGAGGGTCTCGAATAGATGTATGGGGGGGGGTGAGAATACACCTATAGGCTATTTTTAAAATCAGATGGATCTCAATACAGAGATCAAACGAAACTTTAAACTCAAACACACATACCTGTTTATTGAAAAGAGATTTGATCAAAACAGGGTTGACGACTGATACTTAAAGACTCTTCAGTAAGGAGTTATCAGTTAAGTCACAAAGACTTAACTGATGCACGTAAGGCTTCAGTCGGGTTTGGTAAAAACAGAGATTTTATAAATCTTCCTGACTATCAGATGATAGATCAGTCAGACTGATAACATACGCAGCGGAAATACTTTTGTTTCGCAATAGCCTTTGTTGAGCACGTTGTTAGTCTTAAGTTTCTCTTTGCAATTAATCGGTATTCAGTTTATCAAAGTAAGAACACAAGTAGGAAAGTAAAACTGAAAGCTGTAAATAACACAGAGATTTTTACGTGGTTCGGAAAACACTTCCTGCATCCACGGTCGGTTGATCAGACCAACAACTTCACTCTGCAAGTGCTTACGGGTGCACTGCAAATCGATGCTTGTGCTTACGGGTGCACAGCAAACCGAATCCGTGTGCTTGCCGGGTGCACACAACCGAATCAACTGAAGATCCAATCTTCAGTACCAACACACTTTGTTGGATTTCTCACTCCTAGCACGAACTGGCACTAGGATCTCGCGGAGTCAGAGTACCTTCCTGAACTCTTTTTCAACTCAAACACTCGATTCTATCGGTCGAAGAGAAGTTTGAAATCTTGCCAACTAAACTTCAAAGAACAAGTTCTTTAGAGTTAGTTTTGACCTAGGCTCTGGGTAAACAGAGGTTTGCCTAAGGTCTAAGAGAATATATATAATCAGCAGTAACTGATTTTTGGCGTTGGTATTCTCTTCTTCAATTCAAGCTTTGGGAATTTGAGCTTTGAGCTGAGACGCAATTTTGGCAGAGCTTCAGCTTGTGTTGTTGAATCGGTGAAGATTGAAGTGATCCTCGAGCGCTATTTATTGGAGAGGTCTTGAATAGATTCGTTGGCGGAGAAGGTCTTCAAGATTTCTTCCGTTAGAGAGTAATTTAAACTTGGGCTGAGGCTTCAATCTTCGAGGTTCCTTGTTTGGTGAGAACGACTATGTTGAAGAGCAGACCAAATAGGAATGACCTCTACAGAGATAGGAAGATCCTGAGATCTCTGCATTTAATGCGGCTGTACTTTTGGAGTACGTGGCTTCCTTTGAACATTAGAGGTTCAGTCTGAGGAATAATGTTTAACTGATACTTGACTTTATTATCAGTCCGCTGATTCCACGTGGCACGCATTAAGTAATCAGTTCAAGACTAATTCTTCAACTGATACTTCAGTTGGCAACTTCAGTCTTCAGTCTTCAGTCTTCAGTCCTCCGTTCTTCAGTCTTCAGAACAGCAACTAAAATAGAAAAGAATTCTAACACTTGAGTTCGAACAGTTCTAGTCTATTACAATTAAAGCCTATAGATTTTGGTATCATCTAAATAAGGATTAGGATATTCCATTAAGTTCCCAACAGAAGGCAGTGGACCAACAAGCCTCCCATAAACCCTAGCCGCCTGCAAAAGCCTCGCGGTAATTTCATGGGCAGCTTTTGCAGGCGGTTAGGGTTTATGGGAGGCTTGCTAGTTCGTTGCCTCTATAATTTTTTTTATGTTCATAATATACATAAATCTGAATTTTTTTCCTTCGTATTAATATTTTATAGCACAAAAAATGTGCCCTCATTCTTTCAAACTTAGGGTTTTTATTAGGGTTACAAAGTGACGTGGCTTTACAATAATTGCACATTTATCAAATTTTGTGCATTTTTAACTACCTATCTTACACATTTTCTTACACAATTGTACTTGTGTAAGAAAAGTGTAAGAACTTTTACAAAAAATCATGCAAACCTATCAACATCAATTATGTTTTGGGTAGTTTTATAAGACATATTATATGGGTGAGTAGTTTTATAAGACATATTATGAATGTGGGTACTTTAAATTCTCCCTCAAAGAAGAAATAAATGAAAGTAACAATCTAGCATTCAAAGCTAAAGAGACGTTTATTCGGGTGCATTTACTTTGATGGATAAATTTATCATTGGAAAAAGAAGGATAACAAAATTTTATGCTTTAAATATTTTTCTTTCTTTTCCAACATTTGACAAAAAAGAAAATTTCACCATTTTTCTTTCCTTATTTTCATTTGAAAGAAAATTTTATGGTGAACTTCTCTTTAAAGACATAAATATTTGTTATTCCTTTTTTTTCAATGATAAATTTATCCATCAAAATAAACGCAACCTTTTCTAATCCCACTCTTTTAATATGATAAGAATCAAGCAATTCTTTTAATCTTATAAGAATTAAGCAAAACTAACTTGAATGATGAAAATAATTAAAGTCCTTGAAATATTTCAAAGTTTTAATCCATCAAAATAAATAAAAATTAATTTTATTATTTTTATTTATGAAGGCTAATCCTACAAAGTAAATTTCTCATTTATTTGTAGAAAACTACTCCATTCGTCCAACGAATCTTGAGTCACTTTTTTCTTTCGGCCGTCCCACGAATCTTGAGTCATTTACTTTTTTGGTAAAAAAATTCTCCTTTATTCACATTTTCACTTTTTCACCTACCACACTTAACACACTAAATACTACTCCCTCCGTTCCATTATAAGTGGCTCAAAACCTTTCGTCACAGAAATTAAGGAGAAGGTGTAATGTGTTAAAAGTGATAGGGTCCCCACTTTTTAAAGGGTTAAATTTTGTCATTTGTGGAAATAGGCCACTTATAGTGGGACGGCCCAAAATGGAATACATGCCACTTTTAGTAGAACGAAAGGAGTATTTTCTTAATTTTTGTGTCAAAAAAAATTGACTCAAGATTCGCGGGATGAAGGGAGTAGTACTAGCATATGTTTTTTTTTTTTTTTGATAATATACTAGTATATGGTTTTATCTTACTGAAAGTTCGTCGAACGAAAATTCTATTTAAAAGAAAAAAGGAAAAGACAATTTGATTTGGCAAACGCTGATTGGGTCTAGCTACTCAACAATCGTTGACTTACGTGTCGAAATAACAAACGGCCTTCTGGCGGTGTTCTCATGATATCGGTCACATCTGATTACTACCCCTTCTATATATCGATTTGTTTCAAGCCTGTGAACAAACCAAGGAAGACTCCGGAGAAGAGTCGTTTGTTCCCACCATGGCATACGTTGAGAGAGGTACATTTTTCCCCACTTCTTTTGATAACTCGTTTAGGTATTAATTCATCTATGTTATTTTCCCTTCCGATCCTTCAGTTGATTTGATGTTTATTTCCAATTTTCGTATTTCCGATCCTATTTTTTGCAAATATTACACGAATCTTTATTCAGAATGACTGATTATTGATTGCAGTGGTAGTTTATGTTGATCTTATATAAATTTGTGATAAGAAATCTCCGTTGTTGTGACGATGTACTACTGTCTTAATTGATGGATCGCTCAATAATTCGAGACATCCCTGCTGTTGCTGCTTGACAGGTTGAAATTAGGGAAAAGCTTCCATTACGGCATTTTTATTTGGGTGTAGGTCGAGAACTTAATTCATCCGATAATCTATCCGACATTGAAAGTCTGGTTATTACGCTTCAGAGATGACGAAAGGCCTTTCTTTTTATTCATTGTTAAATAATTTTACATTGCGAAATTTTAGATTTGAATAACAAGTTTTGTTTCATATTTTGAAGTTTCTTTTTGTGTGCAACTCATAAAACAGACAGTCAAGTTGTCATGGATTTCCAATATGAGTCGGGGAGTAGTATTTGTTTTAATAGAGTTAAATGGATAATGCTATTATTGTATACAAATGTAGGATATCTGAGTGAAAAACCGATTTTTTGTCCCTGTATTCTTTGAGGTGGGGATAATCACATAGAAGAACAGAACTTCTATTGTTATTTAAGCATATTTGATAGCTCTTAGGCAAGTCATTTTCTCCCTGAGCCACCTTAGAATTTTCCGTTGGGTGTAATTTGCAAGACCCGTGCCCTATTGAGTAATTTCTGCAATGGAACAGTAAATGTATCTCTACGCTTGAAGCCAATTTGTTTGGGGTCATCAAAAAATCCCTCTAAGAGTATGTGGTTAGCGATTTTGTAGAATTGGGAGAAATGATTTGATTGTTAAAAGTAGTACTTGTTTGATAATTGTGGCAAGAACTTTGATTCAATATGTCAAATCATATCTGTAATATAATTGTATGAAGCAATATTATGTGAGTAAGAATCAATTTTTTGTTTTAGAAATGTGAAAGACAGATTTTTTGGATGTCAATCCATCTTCGGATAGTGATATGTAAAATCGAAAGAATTGTTCTCAAGGTTCTTAAACAAACACAAATTTTATTTGTGAGTTCATACGCGTGTTTTCCAGTTTCCAGAAGACCCTTAGTTTCTTGCACTATTATGTGTATCTTCACCTGATGACTTTATAAAAAAGCCTTTTGCAATGATACGAGACTTGATGCATGCGTGCATCGATATTGTTAGGTAGATGGACATGACGTCCATTCATTCTATCCTATGTATTTATTTGCTTGTCAGTGACTGTCCTGCTCTTCAGGTGTTATCAAAGATAAGAGATCAATATGGCGACTGAAAACAATCACAGACTTCTTCTGGGCCATAATCAATTTGATTCGGGCCTTTTTTGCCACGATGTTTTCGGTAATCCTATTCTTCTGGCTAAACTATGGAAGTTTCAATGCAGATCATGTCCTCATTCTTCCCTATCTTGTGCAGATGGAGAAGTCTGAAGCCTATCGGAAAGGTTCCGGTGCCAGCAAGAAATGGGATGGTGGTGGTCCAGGAGGTCCAGGAAGTGGCCCATACGGTGGTGGTCCACGTGGGCCACCCCGTGGATTAGATAACGTTAGAGGAATCGATCACAGTAAGTTTTTCCCTCATCATGTACTAATCTTTCCCGTTCTGTTCTCTTTTACTGTTCTTTTCGTCATCGACTTAAAATATAAATGTTGCTTCAGGTGCAGCTCCTGCTTGTGGCTCCTGTTGTGGAGGTTAAGGAAGCAGCTTATTCTCCACAACCGTTGACCGGGTGCACTTCCATGATCAGAAAAATTGCATATTGTAAGATAGGTTTTTCTTTTTTGAATTGGCTGTGTTAAAAGAGATTTTATATCTCAACCTGGATGTTTTCCAGTATATGAAGACTAATATTTTAATCTGTTATGTGTATTAAAGTATCTTCCGAGTGTCTTGTTTGTTTTCAATCAACTATGTTACTACGAATTACATATCAAATAGTTTTTGACTGATTGAGCAACTAATACCGCTAATATATTACTTTGTGTTAATATGATAATATCACTTTAGGCCTCATTCGGTGTTAAAGTTGAAATCAAGAGTGACAGGTGTAAACCTAGATAAAATAATATGGATTGGGTGAGATTAGTAAATTATCTTAGTGTTTGGTTGTTTAGTTTAAAATTTAGATAGTTGTTTGATAGTTTTAATTAAAATCTAGATTAAATAATAAAAGTACTATTTTAACCTTATACTAAATTAATTGAGAAATTTAAATTAATTTAAAAATAAAAAGAAATTGAGAAATTTAAATCAAAAGATAAAAAGAGAATTCCATCTTCCATCGTCTTCTGCCCCAACCCACTCCCCTCCACCCCCATCTCAACCTCAAAAATGGATTTTGCACCGCCTTTCCCCAGCAAAAAATCATGTTTCTTCCCCACCCCTAAAAATCTTCGTCGCCCCCTACCCCCAAGAACACGATGGCTCAATGCCGCCTCCCCCTCCAGTCTTCACGTCTTTCGTTGACTTCGTCGGTCTCCAACGGTCCCACCTATCGGCATTGCGCGACCTTCCTCCCTCCAGCGCCGCTCTCTTATTTAAAAATTTGGTTAATTTATTATCATCTTAGAAACAATCAAGTAAATCTCCAACAACTCAACAAAAACTAAAATCAGAGAGTGAGATTGAGTTCAAAATCAGAGAAGGTAAATTTTTTTTTGAAAAAAGGAAAAACCCAAATTCTATTGCAACCCTGTTTTAGGCAATAATCTCTCTTGTTTATTTCTCTCTTGAACAAAACAAAAATCCAAATTCTGAACACGATGAAGTGTCTAGTGTCGTCCGAAGGAGAATGGTGGCTGCAAGGAAGGTTAAGAATGGTAGGACAAAATTGTTTAAGGGTACTGTTCGGAGGAGAAAAGCAATCTAGGGCTCAAAGCAAGATACAGTTACTAATGGTGAATAATTCTTTTTTCACGGGCTGAGGTTATATCATGGGCCTTTTAGTTTAGTAATGTAGGATACCAAACGGCCTAATAAGGCCAGATAAATTTGCTATCTAGCCTTATCAGGCCTACCAAACAGGGTCTTACGTACGCACAAGAATCCCACTTCAATCATTATTTTAAACAAATTTGATTCTTTTTTGTGTGACCTTAATATTATTGAGATGCTTGTCTACTACATGTGATTCCTCGTGTATTGTGCATTGGATTAGAATGATTGAACGAAGTGTTTTGTTATAAGTATGTCAAATGAGTACTGACCAATATAATATTGTTTAAAAGTAAGTAAGAAGAACTTTTTATGCTATGGATGCTTGAGTTTTGTATCTATATTGCATTTTTTGTTTTTTATGCAGCATGTGGATGCAACTTGAGTTTTCACTTCCAAAAGGATAATATTATCACACAAAAAACAGAGGGATAAAATTATTCTTCCAGGAATTAAAAAAAAAAAGTATGATCAAGGGGAGAATTCGAGGGAAAAGAACAAAAGGAATTTAAGGGGAGACATTTTCGTTATTATATCCCTCATTTTCTTATGATTATATTTTTAACCAAAGAGAACACATTGTTATAATTAATGCATATGTAGTAAAAATTAATGCATCTGTTGTTAAAATTAATGCATCACCGGAGATTCCAAGGCTGGCAGCATTGGGAAATGATTTCTCGTCGGCTTCCTCCAACACGGCTTTTGAGTCGAGCTCTGGTCGTCGAGGCGATGTGGTTGTCTCTGGCCACCGGACGACTCGTAGGCTAGCGCCGCCTCGGCTCAGATCCATTGCCTAAATCTCCAAATTCTCACTGGTCTCGCGGCAGGAGCACTTCTCCGGCAACACACTCTACTCCACCATACCCCGATTCCACGACGGCAGCGCGACGAATGTTGCTTCTTCTTCAGCGCAGCTTGCCGCTGCTTCTTCTATGCGGCCTTGCCTTCCTCTTGCTTTGACGAGGCAGGAGGTGACAACGAGCTAAAAAACTATAGCGAGTTAGGAGACGACTGCGAGAATCGTGAGAAGAGGGAGAGCAAGAGAGAGAAAAGGGATAATTGAAATGGGGGCTGATATTAGGGTTTAGGATGTGGAGAGGGTGCAAGTCAGAGCGCCAGGTCGGAACGTGGGTCAGATCCAAATGTATGGTACACTCAGATGTATGTTCGCTATAATATTTAACTATGCTGCAAGTCCACGAACGACTAAAACGGTAGATTACATGTCACATTCTAGTGATTATCCTAATTTAATTGGCTAAGGCTATTTAGACTATGTGACAATGTGATTAGTTTGTTTATCTAAGTAATTACCTAACAATGAAAATGACAATAAAACTCAAACAACAAATGTGGATTAATGGAATGACATAGTGATTTAGGGACCAGACATCAATGGACTTCAATATAAATCATTATTTATCTTGATATGACCTATTTATCAAGGGCGATCTCACAACTAGTTTTAGCCTCCTCCCGGACGACCAAAATAGTAGATATTACAAGTCATAACTATCGTCCCCGATCAATTTCTAACATATAACTCCCAAAAACACAAATTAAAGATCAATAAGCCCTCGCTCAAACTCCCAATCTCCTGGTTTATTGAGATGATATGCTTCAAGCTCCTAGTGTATTGTTAATTATATTCTTCCGATTCAAACCAACAAATTAGAAATGCACAAAAGGTGACCAACCATTCATACAAGAAATAAAACTATGACTTGAAGGGATAATAAATACAATCAAGATATATATCAAATAAAGATGATAATCCATTACATAAATCATCTAGTCTAATCCCCAAATCAAAGGAGGATTTAACCAAGCATGTTTACAAACAAAATACCTAAATCAAGGAAACACATAATCAAAGGAACAGATAGAAATGACAAATCCTATTTCAAGTCTTGCAATCTTCAATCTTCTTATCTCTTCCCCAGTGCTCTTCAAAATGGATTATTGGAGGTAGTAATGCAGGATATGCATTTGAATGGAGTGTTGGGGAAGTTTGAATTAGGTGGAGTGATGAATGATAGCCAAAAATGAAGGTTGAAAGGGGTTTTGGGCTCAAAATCCCATATGGGGCCATAAAATGAGGTTTTCGGCCTTTTTTCCCGTGGTCACAGTAGTGACCCCGGCTAGGAATGTGATAGAGAGTGGAGGCTCGCGGTTGGACCCGTAGGTGCTTCATGTATCAAAATGCACCATGAGTCGCAGTACCACCGCGGCCGCGGGTGGTGACCGTAGGCAAGGCCCTTCCCATGGCCGCAGGGTTGCGGCTGTAGGTCTATGTGCGTAGTCCACTCGTTTGGCTCCTTTCTCCCTCGTCCGTACTTTGATGCTAAGGATTTGCCACTCTTATCCACATTAATGCTAACGTCCTTTAGATATATTTTTCATCCTCTTTTTAAGCTTTAAACTTGCATCTCTTAACATTAAATAGAACCTTACAGACATATCTTCATATGATTGGTGTCTTTCTTTGAGGGCCAAATATTAGCCAATACCTTAATTTCTTTTTGATATCTTTTCTCTAATAAAAATATAGTTGATTAGACATACATCTAACCTAATAAACAAACAACAAATTAGTAATATATATCAAAACTTGAGTTGAAATTTTTCTTGGCCACATTCTTAGAGCGGTTGGCAAAAATAAGCCAATTTTTTTTCAAACATGCAAAAATAAATAATTTATTTCAAATTTCGGTGTCTGTAAGCCATATTTAGGCTCAAATATGGGTCCAAGAGTCATCCAAAATAGCTCGATTGGGCCAATGCAGTGATTTTCTGCTGTAATTTTTATATGTATTTCTAATTAATATTTTATTTATTAGTTTGATGTTTTTCTAATCAACTATTTCCTTCGTCCAAGAAATAGAATCGCATTTGAGGATGGACATGAGTTTTAATAAAGTTGCTAAAGTTTTTGTAAGTATATTTGTAGTGACCCAAAATTTTTAACTACAAAGAAATTTATTTTTATTATTCTTATTTTTTTCGTTAATTAAATTTTAAGTCTTATAAGTCGCGCCTAGATATTTCATGAGCATGGGCATTTAATCATAATAAATTCTAAGCATTTATTATTATTATTATTATAAGTTACTACATTTTTTTTAGCCCAAATAATTATAGTTTTATTTCAGCCCAATTCTATTTTTTTGGCCCAAAGAAAAAGCAGTGCGCTTTCATGGACTCGCGTTCCCTGCATGATCTGTACCCTAATTTTCTTTTTTTTTAACAAATCAAATATTATGGAAAGATTTTGCCTGAATGATTCTTCTTGCCAAAAATAAACCTTCAACCTCTAGTATAAATAGCAGCTCTGGTAGCCCTTTACCACACACTTAATTTATTCATCGAGCTCTCTGAGTGGAGTAAGCCTCCTCTTCTTTTATTTATGCTTTTCTGTATGTTCTTCCTTCCTTCTTCCATTGTTTCTCTTTTTCGTCGAGGAAGACGCTTCCACTTTTTATTCTATACTGTAAGCATCATATCAGTAGTACTATCCAAATGTTTTTAATAAAGTTGTCAGATCTCTTTTCACTGCTTTGTCCTTTTAGTATACGTAAGTTTATATATATATATTATGTATATGCATGTACTTTTGATATGCTAGGTATACATAGATATATAGGTACTGCACTTTTTTGGGAAAACCCCCACCATATAGTGCCTTTCTTTTCAAATATGTTATTTTAATTAATAAGCTTAATGCTTCTTTATACTATAAGGGTCCGTTTGATAGCGGCTATTAGATTAGATAAATTGTACTATTTCTTACCTTTTCCTTCCGTTTGATAGGCATTTTATATAGTACTCCAAGCCCGCAATAAAGTTCAGGCCCGCATGTTTTTCACTGTTACTATGAGATTACTAATTATACGAAAATATTTTTATAAGTGATAGTGATGATAGTACATTTAAAAATAAAGGGGATACTTGGTAGTACATTCTTATTTTTTTTACTCATGTATTATTTACTATATTTTTAATACTTTATTGTAGGAAATTTGTTTAATTAAGGGTGATTCATTACATTTATGTTTGACATATATATATATTACGTGTACCTATGTATATAGCATCTAGAAAATTGTGCATTTGTGTTTTATAAATAAACTTATGTATGTAATATATGTTGTGTCCCTAAATGTGTGAATGTATATATTAAATATGTATGTGACGTAAGTTTATAGCTTTTGCTTGGAAATTAAATTAGACATGTATTATAATAAAATCTACATAGTTTTGATTCCCAGTCTCTTCGATCTATCTATATATATATATATATACTTGATCTCTTAAATGTTCTAATTTTATTTTAGCATATTTATCTTCATGTGCATTCATTGATTTAAATGTATCTTAATTATGAGTTCATAATTTATTTTTAGGCGAGGCGCGCAAGACTTAATTTTTAATTATTCTACACGTGTCAAAGAGAAGTAAATGTGGGGTTATAACGTTGCATTTAACATTTATCCTTATTATACGTTTTACTCAATTTATATGTGTGAGAAGCAGGCAGAGCCTCCGGGCTATGAGACAGAAAGTTATAACCTACGGGTTATATGAGAAAGAAAGTTATAGCCTACGGGCTATATGAGACATAAAGTTATAGCCTACGGGTTATATGAGAAAGAAAGTTATAGCCTACGGGCTATATGAGACAGAAAGATATAGCCTACGGGTTATATGAGAAAGAAAGTTATAGTCTACGGGCTATATGAGACAGAAAGATATAGCCTACGGGTTATATGAGAAAGAAAGTTATAGTCTACGGGCTATATGAGACAGAAAGTTATATAGCCTTCGGGCTAAGAGACAAAAAGTTATTGCTTTCGGGCAATATGAAAGAGCACACAGTTTTTATTGCACTTATATTTTGTTGTGATTCTTATAATATGGATAAATGCACCCCACTGAGTTTATTGTACTCACCCCAAAACAATATATTTTTCAGGAGATGGCTCGGGCGATGCGAGGCAGGGCGAATGATGGTCAAGATAAAAGAAGAAATAATATTTTTATTTCCAATTAGAATACATACTCAGTTTATGATGTTTATTTACTTCCTCTGTTGGATTTGGGTTTTAGTTATTTAAATATTGAAATCTTATTATTTTTATTCAAAGTACTTCTTTTTATTTAATAAGAAGATTGGGGCGTCACAATATTAAATGTACAATTTGTAAGAGTAATGTTAGTGCAAAAAAGAAGAATAATTGTATATTTTAAATTTAAAAATGGGAAATATCTACCCTACACTGTGTAATGTGCACTGCCCCTACGATGGTCGTATCAAGGTAGCATCGCCGCTAGGGAGAACAACGGCACGTAGCCAAGCAGAAATATAGATAGCCAAATACGTCTCGTTCCAATATTTCTCCTTAACCAAGACGAGCAAAAACGTCATGCTCCTCAGAAGTCAACGACTTATGAGCTCCAAAGCACCGTCAGGGTTATGCATCTTCGTGGGACGGGCCAAAAGGTTGTATAAGTCACATAATGAAATAGACAACTCGCTGGAAGTGGTAAGGAGAGTATTGGTAGATGGATATCAGGATTCACAAAAGGTATTGACTGCTTTAGTGCTCCGATCGTATGTGAACAATGAAGCGTATACAGTGTCGTAAATAACAATGCAGCGCAGCTCATGTCGAAAACATGCCCAAATATTGGCGTTCGTAAGCCATATTTAGGCCTAACTAGGCCCAAATATGGGTCCAAGCGTCGTCTAAAATAGCCCGATTGGGCCAATGCGGTGATTTTCTGCTGTAATTTTTATATGTATTTCTATTTAATATTTTATTTATTAGTTTGATGTTTTTTTAATTAACTATTTCCTTCGTCCACAAAATAGAATCTCATTTGAGGATGGACACAAGTTTTAATAAAATTTCTAAAGTTTTTGTAACTAGAATAAATGTACAATTGGTAAGGGTAATGTTAGTACAAAAAAGAAGAATAAATGTATATTTTTAATTAAAAAATGGGAAATGTCTATCCTAAGGTAGCATCGCTGCTAGGGAAAACAACGACACGTAGACAACGATATACGTCTCGTTCCAATATTCAACACTATATACTTCTTTATTAAACACTATACACGAAAAATAGCAATTTCACTAGAACGTAACTCTATATATATGCATATAGTTGAATTCAAATATGTATAACATTACATATAAATATGCATATCACTATTGGCCCCCTCAGGTGCCTCTCGCTGCTGCCCGTCGCCGTCATAGTTATGCATATGGTTGAATACAAATATGCATAACGTTACACACATATGCATAGCACTATGCGACCCGTCAGGCGCCTGTCGCTGCTGCTTGTCGTCGCCTTAATTATGCACATAGTTAAACACAAATATACATATATATAAACATATATATGTATAACGTTACACACAAATATGCATAACACTATGCGACTCGTCAGGTGAACAACGGCGAGAGCCACCTGGCGGTGTCGTATAGTTCTATGCATATAATTGAACATAAATATACATATACATAAATACATTTATATATATATATATATATATATATATATATAGGGTGTGGTTCTAGAGAGAACTATATTAATTGTGAGAACGGGAGATCCATCAAATCTAATGCATCCACTGTAAAAATTAATGCATTCGCTGTTAAAATTAATGCACTAAAAAAATAAAAATAAAATGCTCCCTTCAGGATTCGAACCCAGGATCTGCATTCATCCAACAAGATGATGCATCCACCGTAGATCTTGATGATCGAATGGCTGAAAATGGTTCTCCGGTCTTCTTTTATTTATGGTTCTTTCTTGAACCTCTCCCTATATATATATATATATATATATGCATAACTTTACACACAAATATGAATAACACTATGCGACCCGTCAGGTGACCAGCGACGATAGGCACGTGACGAGTCATATATTCCAATGCATATTTCTATCCAACATTATGCATATTTGTATTTATGTTCATGCACATTTGTGTTTAATTATATGTATAATTTTGATTGCAGCCGGGCAAAAAAAATTGAATTTCCGCCCAAGAAAAAAATTACAATAAAAAAAACTTTGTTCTTATTTTAATTTTTTAAAATATTATTTCTATTTTATCCCTACGTGTATTTTGTCTTGGAAGGCCACGTGTCATGCTTCTAGTGTGCCACATACACACATGATCCGCTCCTTATATATCTATACTAATATAAAAAGAACATTGGACACAACTTGTGTATTATCTATTTTACCCCTATTATATTTTTTATATTATATATTTATAAAAAGAATATAAATCTATTTAATGTATATTTTATTTAGTTGTGAGATATTTAAGAATTTTTTTTATCTTTTGTTAATTAACGAAGAATTGATGTTTGTATTGAATTAAGAATCCTTAATAATAATTTAAACTAACTGAACGTACACGTATCAAGATAGGTACAATTCCTTCAACGTAATTCCTCATCACTGACGTCCCTCGCCTCGTCGCACTCGCAACTCTGCACTCCGTCCTTTGCTCGTTGATGACTCGCAAGCATCCATATATGCGCTGCACGTCGCCTTTCTCACCGACCTCCCTCGCGCTTTGAAGTCTATATATTTATAAATTGAATCAATAAAAAATTATTAAAATTTATTTTTATTATTTTATTAAGATTGATGATTTTTTAAACTGATCTAAGTTGAGACCAAAAAAAATTATTAGTTTATAGAGTTTATTAGTTTATTTGATTATTATTTTAAAAATGTTTAGTTATAGAATCCAATAGACAAAATTTATAATTAAAATTTTAAATATAATAAATAATATATTTATATTTTCTACTTTTATCAAATAAAATAATATTGATTATGCGTACAACGTATGCACTTTATGCTAGTGTGTGTGTGTGTGTGTGGATGAGTTATACTGAGATTGCTATCTTTCGTGAAAAATTAAAATGATTGCATAAGCCAGTATATAGTGTTGCATAAATTGCGGTATATATAATACTGCATAAAAGTTTTACTTGGGTTCGAATCTTGTAGGGAGCGCAAATTTTATCTAATTAATTGAATTTCGTTATGCAGTCATTACAAGCAACTTATGTAAATTATAAGTATTTTATGCAACATATATACTGACTTATGTAATCATTCTCCATTCTCACCATATATATATAGGGAAAATCTACCGTGAAAACACTTCTTAAACTAAATAAAAATAAAAACGTTTTTCAATGTACGAATTTTATGTAGAATACGTATGAATTCATCCAACAGGGTTACGAATTGTGAAAAATAAATTTTTGTTACCTTTGGGATTCGAATTCAGGACCACGAATTCATCCAACACGGTTACGAATCAACCGTAGATCTTGATGGTCTAAGGGCTGAAAATTGTTTATATTTTATATTTTAAGAAATGTTTTTATTTTAGCCCTCTCATATATATATATATATATATATATATATATATATATATATATAGGATTGGGTTCTACAAGAAAAGGAGAAACATGTCAGTAATGCGGTTGAACATACCAATAATTTATTGAACGTTTGGGGTTTGAAATCTGGATACATTCAACACAATTACCGATACGTTCATCAAAAATTTGAATGCGAAATTTAATCTTAATTATTGACCGTTCGATGAATCATGATCAATGACTGAGATTGTTTTTCCTTTTGCAAATATTTATTTTCTATTGAACTTCCTCCTATATGTCTATATATATATAGATCGCATGGAGATGAAAATTTATCAAAATAAAAATAAAAATACTATTATAATTCCTTCCACCAATCCTATAAGTAACATGCGATGGACATGACGCAAAGTTGTTATTTCTGTTTTTCTGTTTTACTATACCACCACCATGTAAGATCACTTTGACTTTTTTCTTCCATCCCCAAAACACAAACAAAAATTAAGTCAATACATACGATTGCAATACAACAAATTAAAATGGAAAAAGTGCAAAGTAATGTTGCGGGCCTATGCGAATTGCCGGCGGAGTTCATCCGGCCGGAGGCGGAGCAGCCCCGTTTCACGACGTTCGAGGGGGCGGATGCGGAGGTGCCGGTGGTTGATTTCGGCGGCGAGTGGGAAACGGTGGTGAAGGCGGTTTGCGAGGCGAGCAGCAAATGGGGGTTATTCCAGATTGTGAACCACAGCATCTCCAGCGAAGTTATAGACAATTTGCAGAGGGTTGGGCGGCTGTTTTTCGAGCTACCGAATGAGGAGAAAATGGCATATGCGAGGGATCCAGAGAGCAAGAGCCTTGATGGCTATGGAAGTAGGCTTAGAAATGGTTGGGTTGATCACTTGTTCAACAAAATATGGCCTCCTAACGCCGTTGATTATCGCTTCTGGCCCAAAACTCCGCCTGATTATAGGTATTTCTTTTCTGTGAAATTTTCTTCGTGGAATTTTAAATTAATGCCATAAATTTTTGAAATATGTATGAATGAATATGCTGTGAATATTAGATGATGAGTTAATAGGTCAATATTATTTAATAAAAGGAAATAATATCCATGATGATAAAAAAAATTTGAAAAAACTAGCGCCCCCGTGCCGCCGCCGCCACCTTCCCTCCGCGGTGAATCTTTAATGGTATTTTGATGTTGTCATCGGTAGTGGCATGTGAATAAATAAATTAAATAAAAATCAATCTTGACCTTGTAGAGTTGTAGTTATAATTTACGCGAAAAACACAGACTAGTGATGTCCACTTACGGGAGCTAAAATTAAATAATTGTTGGGCGTGGCCACTTATTTAATTCGCTACGAAATGCATAGACAAGGAAAAGAAAAGAAAATTTGTCACGAAGTAAAAATATTAATAGATTTGCACCAAATCTATGTTGGAATAAATAGCTTATTTAATGCCATAATTATTTTGTAATTAATAGAATTAAAAAGTATTTTTGGAATCTACATGTTGAGTAGATTAATTTGGTATATTTACTTGTTCAAATCTATAAAGAATTGAATGGGTACTTAATTAATGCCCAAAGATAGCCACTGTTCGGATCACCTGTTTGCCCAAACAGCACGTGACGACGGTTCAGGACCGAAGAGACACGCTGGTTCGAACCACCTGTTTGCCCAAACAGTGCACCCCTTCGTACTGAAGAGACACATCTCTTCGAAACAGAAGGGTGCACCTCTTCGGACTGAAGAGTCACGTACGTTCGAGGAAACCCCTGGAACACTATAAATGGGGCCCTCCAGAATGAGATTAAATACACTAACGAATTCAGATAATCAACTTGTCATATTAGATTAGTTTACATATTCAGTCTCGAGTATCAAGCCGTTCGACCGGATAGCGATCTCCTAGTGCTAAGGACTCCTCTATCATCCCTAAACCGTTGTATCTTGGGGGCAATTACTGTAGATCTGCGATCTACGAGCACAGAGCGGAAATAATTTTTCCTTACGGAGAGAGATTTAATCTCGCCTCGGTTCTGCATCTTTTTTCATTTATCGTCATTTATTTACTACACTCCCAAATAACAACCTATATAGAGGGAAGACATTAATAATTCAGCCTAGTAACGATTCCAGTTGAAACAAAAGCCCCAGTACAGATACTACTATTTAATTAGTTAGGTTAAATTAATGGTATCCACACGATGAATATATTTCTTATAGGAATATTTGCAATATTTGCCGTAAAATACACGAACTTTCAGCAAAATTTGATTTTTCCCATAACCTTTAAAATTTGAAAAACAAAATACACCACCTTTCAATTTTTTCTAATTTTTCCCACGGATATGAAATACCCTAAATAGAAGCTGATTTTAGAGCTTTTGACTTAGATTTTTTGATACCTAAGCTTGACGGATAATAAAGGTGACATAATAAAGTCGATGCATTGGCTTAGGTATCAACAAATCTAAGTCAAAACCCTAAAATCAGTTTTTAATTGAGGCTATTTCTATTCATGGGAAAAATCAGAAAAAAATCAGAAGATGATGTATTTTTTTTTCAAATTTTAAAGCTCGTGAGAAAACTAGAATTTGCTGAAAGTGTGTATTTTACGAAAAATATCTCTTTCTTATAATGTCACACATGGAAAGAATAACGAAAGTTTCACTAGTTTAATTAATTAGGTTAAATTAATGGTATCTGCATCGACAACTCTACATTTTTTTTACGATTATTGAAATGGTAGGGAGGTTACTGAAGAGTACGGAAAAAATCTGCAAGAAGTGGTGGAGAAGCTGCTGGGGTGCCTATCGTTAGGGTTGGGGCTAGGTGCGGAGGAATTGAAGACAGCGGTGGGAGGTGAGGAGCTCGTCTACAACCTCAAGATCAACTATTACCCACCGTGCCCCCGGCCGGACTTGGTTCTTGGGGTGCCGGCGCACACCGATCTTTCCGCCTTAACAATTTTGGTGCCAAATCAAGTGCAAGGACTCCAAGTTTTCCGAGATCAACATTGGTACAATGTTTCATACATTCCTAATGCCTTGATCATCCACATTGGAGACCAAATTGAGGTACGTTATATCTTCATTAATTATATCCTTTTATTCTTAAGAATTAACCACCAAATCTTTATGCATAGTAGTATTAAAAAGTCGAAAAGTAATATCAAGTACATATGGTCCGAATTTTTTAATAATTTCATGGGACCATGACTATTAGATTTTTTCAATTCACATTAACGGAGTATATACTAGATATAAAACTAAATATTGGATTTTTTTTAGCTCTATACAAATTGACACAATATTGTCAAAATTAATTACAAGTAAATATAAACTATAATCAATTCGAATAGTCAATTTCAAAAAACAATATATCGTGAACAGCTTACATGAGAAGACGCACTGAAAAGATAATGGATCAATAATTAATAGAACGATGTGATCTATTTGAACTTATAAATATATAGCTTCTTTTGAGAAGAAGAGTAGATGACGCATAAGACCATCTTTAACGGCAACAACATTTTGCCATATATGGTTAATTGAACGCCTCAACATTAAAGCAAATAAAAAGAGGGCGGTCGATCACAAGAGAAATGAGACTAGGTGGTCTCTCTCTCTCTCTCTCTCTCCTCTATATTCCATGTTTGAGAGAGAGACACTTCTTTCCACTCTATTGGCTTTCGAAATTTTATTTAAATTAATATATAAAATTATCATTTATAAAATATTTAAAAAAAATAGAGACCACTCTTGTTATATTTTAACACACTCTTTAAATTTTCTCCTTTTTTTTCCTCTACACATAACTTCTATTAATTTTTAAATTATTTGCAATATTTTAATTTATACTACTAAATTATTATAATTAAAAATAATAATAAAATAATTATACATAATATTATGGTTGAATGATTAGAGTGATCATTGATAAACCACAAAAAGAGAGGTGATTGGATTGAAATGAATATTAATGATGTAGAAGACAGATAAATTAATTAAATATTAAATATGATTAGATGATTGAGTGGTTGGTGATAAACATAGTCTAAGGAGAGTTAAAGAATCAAGAAATAGCGAATGACTCAAAAGAGTTTTGTTTCTATTTCCTAATTGAGTAATCGGGTTATACCTAATTAACAGTCGTTTTATTTTATATGATTGAGTAATTTTATCCTTAAAATTAGAATTTCTTTAATCTCATTCTTGTGAATGAGTTATGAACAAAGTAAAATTAGCTTAAATGATATCAATAATTAAAAGTCTTGAGATATCCTAAAATTCTACATCCTTCTAAGTAAATAAGAAAGAGTCATTATGCGGCCGGGTCGCCCCGCGCCCAAACTCGTCACCTAACCCGTGCCCTTGACCCGCTCTCTTTTGACACGCGCCCCCAAATTATTACATTTGTTCATAGTAATTGTTACTTTTAATAAGCATAAGATATACAGTTGTTCGCACAAATGTATACTTATGTAAATATAAGTATTTACCTTCATTCAATATAAAGTATTATATTTTCTAAATCTTAAACACTGTAAACTAAACCCTAAAACTTGGACACTAAACCCTAATAGGAGTATTTACTTTTAATAAGTATCACATATACATTTGATCGCACAAAAGTATACTTATGTTAATATAAATATTTACCTTCATTTAATATAAATCATTATACATATCAATAATTACTTTTCCTTACGATAATAATTATTTGATCAAATAATAATATAGTTATTTATGTTTATTAAAAATAATAATTATTATAACAAAAGTAATAATTGATATGGAGTAAGATAATATTTCAAAAATATTATATTTATTGTAATTATTGTTATAATAAAAAGTACTAATTATTATTATAAAGAATGGTAATATTTTTGAAATATACATTTCTTCACAATATTGATGTTAACTACTTATATTAACATAAGTATACATTTGTGCGAACAAATGTATATCTTACGCTTATTAAAAGTAACAATTATTATGAACAAATGTAATAATTTAGGGCGCGAGTCAAAGGGGTGCGAGTCAAGAGCGCGGGTCAGAGGGACGGGTTTGGGCGCAGGGTGATCCGGCCGCACCCAATAATTGGCGAATAAGAAATTAGTCTTCTGCTGAAAAAAAGAAAAAAAAGAAATTAGTCTTATTATTTTAATTTATTGGGACTAATACTCAAAAGTAATCGTGCCCTAATAAGAAAGGATAAGAAGAGATCTAACGAGTGTGAAGGAGCGAGTACTACTTGGCAGTATAGATTCAAGAATGCTGCTAACGCCTTTTTCCTTTCCAAGAAAGTTTGGTTTTCAATTTCAAGAAAGAATGAGATGAAACTAAATCAAGCTTAGGTCGTCAACAACAAAGATCCCTCATTGAACACAAAATAAATCATGAAAATTAATTCGTATATTTTAGATGTTTATTTATATATATCTCATTTCTAAAGAAAGATATTAATTCGCATTTAATCCATATATTTCTTCTAATCCTTTCTCCGAACAAAATATATCCACGTATACATATACTACGTGCACATTTCTTAACCAAATATCCATAGTAAAACAAGCAAATAAAATTAATTATAGAGGGGCTGTCGCCGACATGCACCTTCATTGATTAAAAGCATTCAAATTCAAAGAATATTAGAGTTGTGCTTTTACACCTCTGCATTATTGTCCATCCACAGCTTCAGTGATTTGTTAAACAGCTCGATAGTCAATCAATTCATTACTTAACTAAATTAAATTAATTTGTTAATGATTTCTTGAAAGAAAATAAAAAATAAAAAATTCTAAACTAGTTAATGGTGTGCTTAGCTTAGGTACTAGGAAGTGTCACCAAGAAACAGAATATGAGAGATTTATGGAGCCATATAACAACAACAATAATAACAACAACAACAACAACAACAACAACAACAACAACAACAACAACAACAACAACAACAATAATAATAATAATAATAATAATAATAATAATAATAATAATAATAATAATAATAATAATAATAATTTCAGTTTGCTCATTATTTCCAAATATTTAAAACAATAATATTTAATTTTAACTTCGATATACTGGCATAGACATTTAAATAAATAAACAATAAATCTATGCAGCCACGTTGTGGCCACCCACAATCTAGTTTAATAGGGAAAATTTTAATTTATTTAATTTATTTTTTAAAACAAAAATAAGATTTAGTTATTTTATTGTATTTTCTACATTTTAGTTATTTTTTATAAAAACTTTTGCATCTTTTATTTTTAATTTATTTTTTAATAAAAATAAAAAAAATATAAAAAATAACTACAATGTAGAGAATACAATAAAATAATTAAATCTTATTTCTATTTTAAAAAATAAGTTAAATAAATTAATCCTTTTTTATTTAAATGATTTTTGGGTGGCCACAATGTGGCTATTTAGCATTACTCATAAATAAAGTCTATATAATACATGTGCAATAAATATCTACAATGTACGTACGTAATATGCATATGTTTATGATTTGAGTAGTGCTATTTGGACAAAATTTGTCTGGACAAAAATAAGGTTAAATTTTTTAAAAAATCAATTTGTTTATAAATTTTGATTCAAGTTTTAAAGGATTTAGTTAGTTTTGTTGTTTTCTCCATATTGTAGTTTTTTCGTAATTTTTTGTTATTTTATTTGTAATTTGTGTACTTTAAAAATAATAATAATTAAAAAGATTATTAAAAAATTACAATATAAAGAAAACAATAAAACTAGCTAAATTTTATTTAATTTTGAACCAAAATTTATAAATAAATTTATTTTATAAAGTATTTCATCATATTTTGGCCGGACAAATTTTGTCCAAATAGCATTATTAGTGCTATTTGGACAAAATTTGTCCGGACAAAAATAAGGTTAAGTTTTTTTAAAAATCAATATATTTATAATTTTTTATTCAAGTTTTAAAGGATTTAGTTAGTTTTGTTGTTTTCTCCATATTGTAGTTTTTTCATATTTTTTTAACATTTTTTAAAAAATTTTGAAACTACCCAAACATCCACAAACTCCACCTACCACTAGACTACGAATATGGCAATATATTTCAGGTACAGTACAATGAAATAATTAATGTAACTAACACATTATCAGCATTGCAGCTATCAATGTTTTATGACACAATAAATCAAGGGCCATCTTGTACAAAATTCTATACCTAATTTACTTCAGCGTGCATTAATTACAATCATCTTTTTGCATGCTTTCATTTTATCTTATTTTATTATTGGGATTCATAGATATTGAGCAATGGGAAATACAAAGCAGTGCTTCACAGATCAGTGGTAAACAAGGAGATAACAAGAATTTCATGGCCGGTTTTCATGGAGCCACCTCCACATCTTGAAGTCGGCCCTCATCCTAAACTTCTTAATCAACAAAATCAGCCCAAATATAAGACCAAGAAGTTTAGTGATTATGCTTATTGCAAGCTCAACAACATTCCTCAGTGAATTTATATTTTAGATTTCATTTTTCAATAACCACTGTCCCTGATTTTGAGATTAATTAGATTCGTCTTTGTAACTTTATTGGTATTGTATTAATTGATAATACACAAATTAAAGAACATCAAGAGAAGGATTATATATCCGCGGATTTGGCTGTTGTTAATTATAGTAGTATTGAGTTTTTTTTTTTGGTTGAATGTTAGTATAGTATATATTGATTTAAGGGCATTAGTTCTTTGTGTCATTATTGATTTGAATATTCCCCTCGTCCCACTGTACGTAAGATCTTTTTTTTGGACACAGAAATTAAGAAAATTGTATTTTGTTTGTAGGTGAAAAAGTTAAAATGTGTTTAAAGGGTAAAATCTTTACCAAAAAATGAAAGAGTCTCACTTACAGTGAGACGACTTAAATAGAAAGAGTCTCAGATATAGTGGGACGGAGAAAGTAATATTTTTTTTTATTATAGTTGTATCGCATCTTTTTATAGGTACCCCCATGTGGATAACGTCCAATAATATTTTTTTGGAATATATTTGATATTTAGCTTTAGGGGAGTCTCATTAAAAGTATTAATATATCTACATATATTAAAGTTTTTTTAATTCATAAATTAATGCTCCATCTTGATGCCTACCATTTTTTAATGGTTTTTATACCCACGTCCTTATTAATACCAGCCTATCAAAAACCCGGCTACCCTCTTTTTCTCTTTCTTTCACAAAAGCTTGGGTACACCTTGTTGTACCGTGCAATCGGATTAATTCATATTCAAAATAATATTATTTATATAGGTTGAGTCAGAATATGAATTCAAATCAGGATGCGGATCAAAATTTAAATAAAGATATAACTCGATTGTACGGTACACCCAGGTGTACAAGACCACCTCTTTTTCTTTTGGGTTCCTAATTTATTTTTAAGAATAACTTAAAGGGGGAAGTTAATTGTTGAGGCCTATAAATAGCAGTTTAAAACCAAGTTAGAATAATTATATAATATGATTACTGATTCAGAGCTCCATGTTAATTATCTTTTCTATGTGGCATTATATAATCTCTTCATTTTTATTTTTCTCAAATTTGTTTAGAATTAATTGACTTTTTTCATCCCACAATTTGGCCAAATAAATATTTAGGTTAAATAAATTATTACTTTAGTTCAATGTGAACAATTTAATATTTTTAATAAATATTGAAAAATCACCTAACCAAATATAAAACTATTGTTATAAAATTTATTTATAAATTACAACATAAAGTGATTTCCCGTTGAAAAGTATATTGCAAATTAATTTATATAAATTAAGACAAATTAATTTTTTTACAAACTCTCCCATATTATACATTTAGAAAAATGTAACATATTTTATAAATAAAAACTATCGTCAGTTATTTTGGATAAAATTAATAATTAATTGTGAAGAAAAATAACATGTGACATGGAGAGGAGAATGCATGCGCCATTCACAAAATTGTGTATATTCTTAATTGGACAAACCACTACTCAACCTACTTCTACGTACTCTTGGGCCATGGTAGAGATGCCCAAAAGAATCGGCATCGGGAACTGAACCGTCAAACCGGACCATGGTCAACGGTTTCGGAACTGAAATCGTGGTCAACAGTTTCAAACCGAAACCGTAACCATGGCTCCACGATTCAATTCCGGTTCCAATATTCCCGAACCGGCAATTCACGGTTCCGAAACGTGGAACCATTCAATTTTTTTTTTTTTTTTTTTACTAAATTTTGAAGTGTTGTATGAAATTTAAACAATGTTAAACCATTTATTTAGGTTATACATGGTTGAAATTTAGATGAATTAGATGTGAGAATGAGAAATGAGGATTGACCCTTTTATTTAGGTAGTAAATGGTTGGAGTTTAGTAAAAATTCGATGTGGGAAACATGTGTATTGAAAAACTATAATTTCATGTGCATTCTTTATTCTTTATGTTTTTTACTTTTGTCTATCTCAAATTCTATTCTCACTTCGAATTTATAGTAAACTTCAATCATTTACAATCAAAATAAAATGTTGAACTCTCATTCCCACATCTAATTCATACTAAATGTCAACCATTTACATTCTAAATAAATAGTTCAACATTGTGTATATATTATAAATTTTAAACTAACACTTTAAAATATAAAATAAAAATAATAAATAAATAAATAATGGTTCCATGGTTCGAACCGGGAACCTACGGTTCGAAACCGAAACCAAAACCAGAACCGTCGGTTTACGGTTCAAACCGAAACCGTGAGGGCCAATATCCGGTCCGGTTCCGATTCGAACCAGGAACAGAACCGTGGGCACCTCTAAGCCATGGTCCACCCAATATTTCCTTATAGATTCTTGGTAATGGTAACTTTCGATATGTCTGTTTTTATTTTTGTAAGAGAAGTACTCCTTTCGTCCATAAAACAAAATTTCATTTTATGCTGAGCACGAAGATTAATAAAATTAATAAAAATATTATGAGTGGGATAAAAAAATAATGGTTAAGATATTAGATAAATGTCACTTTCTAGTTTCTATCCTATCATTATTGGAAAAATGGGAGTGTAAATGTTTAATTAAATATTATTTATTTGATTAAAACATTTATTAAATTGTTCTACTCGTTGAGTAGATCGTAGTATGTTCATTTTCTCAATGTGAGTGAGAAATGATGCTAAAATCGTGTGTTGATGGATTTCTCTGATTCTGTTACAAACCGTAGTCTAAAACCATGGACAGTTTGATTCAGAACCTAAAAAGGTCTAAGAAGGGATACATTTATGTTCCAAAACGTAGCCCAAACCGCCTGCGGTTTGGTCCAGCACACAAGTAGTTTTTTGAACTTTGAATTTTGATGGTATTCAAAGTGTAACTCCCAATTTTGAATGTGTGGTTTATGACTATTCATGTTATAACCATTGTAACCACCATATGGTTGATTATTACACTTAATTCTGTGTTAATTTCCCCATGATGAGACTAGCCTATAAATAGGCATCTAGTGCATGGCATATTATGCACACAGAAATTCTGCATTCCTCTCATTTCATACTTGCTCAGTTCTTGATCCTTGTTTAGTTCGTCGGAGCTCGCCGGACTTGTGGTGCTACATCCGTCGAGACGTTGCCGTTTTACCTTTGGGGAAGAATCGCCAACACCGAAGAGCACTACCAGGGCGATATTTTTCTTGTGGATACTGAATATTACCAAATGATACCCTACCTACCAAACAAATATTGTTTGTGTACTATTAAAAATTTTCGGTGCCTGAAGATGGATGTGGAATACCGGATATCCACCGTGGCTTGCCAACATCGATATATTAATATATATGGATTTTTGGCTGAAATTAAGAAAAAGAAAAACCAAATAAAATATCAATGTTTCAGATTATTCATCTCTCTCTCTCGTGCGCACTCCTTCACGATGCCTCTTGAAAAAATCCGGCAAGCTCCGCCTTGTACTGCTACATTGCTAATTTGAAGATTATTGTTGGAAAAATTAAAGGGCACAATTCAATCGAAGAATTGAAATTCTCCGGTGAGGTAATCGAGGAGGGGCTTTCGTTGTGCTTGAGGTGGTGGTTGGTGATGAATTGGACTCTATTTGAGAGAGAGAGAGAGAGAGAGTGTGTGTGTGTATCAAAGAGAAAGAGAATTTCAAACTTTGTGTGTGCCAAAAATAAAGAGGAAAGTAGCATTGGTTGTCATTGTCCGGCGACGATGGCGACTTCTTGTTGTCCACTAGGTGAATCAGGTGGTCAACAGTTGAAGTGAGCCGAATGGAGCAAGCAACAATGGTTTGGCATTGATGTCCTTGCTCTTGTTGATTGATCGAAAGGAAGAAAATAGAGTAGATGCGGCCTATAATTGTCAGATGTCTGGCTCACCAGATCCTCAGAAACGACGACAACAGACATGATTTTGAGAAGAAGCGATGGCTTCTTGAAAGGGATTCCAGTCTTTAGATGTTTGGACATAATTAAGAGAGGCACCAATTGAGGAATATAAAGATGGCTCTAGCCTCGTTGGATTTTTGAGATAGCAAAGATGGTTGGCGGCATTTTCAGGGAGAGTGATAGATAAAAGAAATAAAGTTTTCTGTAGCATAAACAGAACAGGAAGACAAGAATTAGGCGTATTTTTGTTTGTTTGTTTGTTTGTTTTTTTAATTCATGTAGGCAAGCCAAGTTGGACATCCGGTAATCTATGTCAATTTTCGGGAGCCGAAAATTTTTAATATGACACAAACAATATTTTTTCGGTAGGTTGAGTATCGTTTTGGTAATACCTTTAGATTAGGATATTTTTAAAAATTCGTTAAAACGATGGGACAGAAAGTGACCTTTATCCTAAGATATTTGATTAATTTTTGTTAAATTTTTTATTAGGAAAAGGTCTTTACACTTACATAAATGAAGGAGCTTCACAATTTTTTTTTATATTTTTTAATTGAAACTGTTTTTTTAATAGCTATTTATCAATTATTTAATGTCATTAATTAAAGACTTTGTATATGTTAGGTCCCTTGGGGTCTCGAATAGGTGTATGGGGGGGAGGAATACACCTATAGGCTATTTTTCAAATGAAAACAAACTGACACAACCTTTTTCAGTTAAAAGAGATTAGTGAAACTTTGGTTGGCGATTGATACTAAACACTCTTCAGTAAAAAGATATCAGTTAAGTCAAAGACTTTAGACTTCAGTCGAGTTTGTAAAACAGAGAAGTAATATGAATCTCACTGACTATCCGAAGATTTATCAGTTAGATTAATATTACTGACAGTAGAAAACTTTTCTTTCGAAATAGCCTTGTGATTAAGCAAGTTGTCAAGGTTTGTGTTTCACTTTGCTATTAATCAGTTTCAGTTGATAAAACGTTTGTACACAGATAAGGAAAGTAAATACTGAAAGCGATAAACAACAAAGGGATTTTTGCGTGGTTCGGAAAACACTTCCTACATCCACGGTCAGTTTATCAGATGGACAACTTCACTAGGCTTGTGCTTACGGGTGCACAGCAAACCTAAACAACCGAAGATCCAATCTTCAGTACCAACACACTGGGTTGAATTTCTCACTCTTAGCTTCACTGAGACAAAACTATGCCTTTCCGCAAAGACTAAGATCTCTTGGAGTCAGAACACTGGTCTGAACTCCTCTCGGTTCAAACTCTCGATTCGCTTGGTTGAAAAGAGGTTCGAAAACTTGCCAACTGGATTACAAAGAACAAGTTCTCTGTAATCAGTTATAACTAGGCTTTGGATATACAATATTTGCCTAAGTTCTAAGAGAATGTATGTAATCAGCAGTGACTGATTTTGGGCTTTGTAAGTCTCTTCTTCAATTCAAACTTTGGAATGACTTTGAATTAATGAGTGACAATTTCGGCAGCGTTTCAGCTTATGTAGTTGAATCGGTGAAGATTGAAGTGATCCCCGAGCTCTATTTATAGGAGAGGTCTTGAATAGATCCGTTGGCTGAAATAGTCTTCAAGAATTCATCCGTTTGAGATAGATTTGAACTTTTCTAAGGCTTCAATCTTCGAGGTTCCTTTGTTTGGTGAGAACGATTACTTTGAGAGAAGGAGATACGACGTCTCTGAAAAGGTAATCACCAAAAAGGAAGGCTCTGTAGAGAAAGGACGATCCTCGATATCTCTGCATTTAATGCGACTGTACTTCTGGAGTGCGTAGCTTCCTTTAGGCTTTGGAGCTTTAGTCCGAGGAAGAATGTTTAACTGATACTTGACTTTAGTATCAGTCCGCTGAATCCACGTGGCTCGCATTAAGTAATCAGTCGTAACTGATTCTTGGGCTTGTAAGTCAAATATCAATATTTGACTCTGCCTTTCATCGTTACATCAGTCGGCAACTTTAGCCTTCAGTCTTCAGAACAGCAACTAAACTAGAAAAAGAACTCTAACAGTTGAGTTCGAGCAGTTCTAGTCTATTACAAGTGAAACCTAAGGATTTTGGTATCATCAAAACTAGGATTAGGATATTTCATTAAGTTCCCAACAGTGTAGCTTCCTAAACTTAACAATTGTTTAACAAGTGGAATTTGGGGACCGTCTAAATGAATTCAACTGTAACAAAGCTCCAAATTTGGAGGCAAAAGAAACTTTTCATGCATTAAAAAAAATCATTAGAGTATAAGATGTGATTCAAAAGTTTGGAGGGAAATTTGAACTACACCTATCTAAAACCTCAATAAATAGAGGCATTAAGGATTATGGGAGTTCTGGCTTGGCAAAAGTGAAGAATTTTTTTTTTTTGCCTTATTTGGCAATATGTTGTGTGGAGAATTTGGAAGGCAAGAAATGATAAGATCTTCAAAAACTCAATACCGATTGCTGAGAATATTAAGAGTATTAAATTATGCTCGTAGAAATGATTGAAGTCTCACTATCCATCATCTTTCTCTATTTCTCTGCATGAGTGAAGTTCACATCCTCAGGATTGTATGCCGACAGATCTTTAGTTTCTTCTTCCTCTTTTTTTACCCGTATGTTGGTGGTTTCAAAATTGTAAGAGTTGTCATCATTTTGAGTACTCCTGATACACTTTACACTTGAATCCGAATTTCATATTTACTTTCAAAAAAAAAAAATAGAGGCATGAAGGCTGACAATGAGCAATAAATTCACATAACAAAAAGTTGATGGAGAATGGCAAATTGTAGGCCTAAATTGACGGATGATGTGAAAAGTAACGTGGCACAACGGCTACTCCAGCATATAGCAACCACAACCACGAGAAGCTTGATTATGGGGCAAAAAGAAAGAAATTGCCCACGTTGATGTAAGGACAAAATGGAAGACAACATATATCATCACAAGTGACTTTAGGAATACCGGACTGAGGGAGTAAAATACATGACACAATTTTTAAAACCTTTGTAAACGTTCAAAATTCAATCATAACATACATAGCCATACAAACGTTAACTTGTATAAAGATGATTTGACGGATCAACATCCAAAATTCAATCATGACATATATAGCCATACAAAAACTTGTACAAGATGTACTTTACTTTTTGGGGATGAGTACCGCTGGTACTCTTCCACATTTGTGTTTATTAATGAATTTATTTACTTTTCAAAAAAAAAAAAACTTGTACAAGATGATTTTGATGAATCACCATCCACTAAAGGAATCAAATATTTGGATCTAAAAACATAGTATTGATTTACAATTTAAAATATGTTTAATTTTTACATTCTGTCTGCCGGTTTTCCTCCTACCTAACTAGTTTTGGGCGCTGTTAGACTTTTATGATCAATAAATATCATTCGATGCAGTTGGAAACTCTTGTGTTGTTTTTGTTGAATTAGGCTCACCACGACTGCCTATTGCCTAGCCTCAAACTAAAATCTACGCAATTAATTAATATGCTTAATTGCGAGTAAATTAATTCCTAGAGTTTGCAATTTTGCATGTCGATCGGTTACTAGGGCTCATTGAGCCACGCGAAAACTCTAATTAATGCCATTGAAGGTATCAACCTCACACAACGAAACCTAAAATAGACACAATACAAATTAAAAAAAGAAAAAGAAAAAAAGAACATGCACCAATCATGTATATATTGAACAAATTAAAAGAAAAAAGATTAATGAATCTACCTTTTCAATTTAATCCCATTGCATATAACATCAATATATGCATCATTTCTAGAAATAAATGCTCAACAAACATATTAATGTATGGTCATGTCTATCTCATTTGCATGCTATAAAAGTACGAATGAAATCTTATATCCCCAAACGATCGACGTCGTTTCATAACTGTGGGGTTGTTAGTTGTTACCACGTGTATTTTCTGTAAAAAAAAAAAATTATTCCGCTCATATGTAATGTGTAAAAATAAGAATCACAGAATTGGAGTGGTCCAACTCGTCGTATATAAAGAAAGGCAGTTGGGAGAAGAAGAAAAGTTGAAAAGAAAGAGAAAAATGGAGGTTGAGAGAGTGCAGTCTATCGCTTCACAATCGAAGCTAGCAAACATCATCCCTTCCCAATTCATCCGGCCGGAAGACGAGCAGCCGGCGGCGACCACCCTGCACGGGGTGGTGCTGGAGGTTCCGGTGATCGACCTCGGCGGCGGCGACATTGATGATAAGACTAGGAGATTGATAAGCGAAGCAAGCAGCGATTGGGGGATCTTCCAAGTGGTGAACCATGGAATCCCCGATGAAGTCATAGCCAAATTGCAACGAGTTGGGAGAGAATTCTTTGAGCTTCCAGAAGAAGAGAAGGAGTTGATTGCTAAAACACCAGATTCTGGAATCCAAGGCTATGGAACTAGCTTGCAGAAAGAGGTTGAAGCCAAAAAAGGTTGGGTTGATCATTTGTTCCACATTATATGGCCACCTGCAGCTATCAACTACGACTTTTGGCCTCAAAACCCACCTTCTTACAGGTCACATATCTTCTTACCTTCAAATTTCTTTTATCTATCATTTGAATTTGCGCAGCAAAACTACATAGAAGAAACAAACGATTAATGCATTTTTTTCACTTCAAAAACCTTCAATTTTGGAAAGAATTTGATGTATTTGAAGTGAAAAGATAAGGACACAAATTATGATTAACCGTTTCTTTTATTTAGTACAATCTACATACAACGTATTAATTTGAAGACACATGCAAGTTGGATAGTAACGAGAAACAATTAAGGGTTAATGGTGTTTTTTACCCTATTTGAAAAACGAAACATAAAATATACCCACCCAAAATTAAATATATAAAATGTACCCATTTTGAGGTTGAAAGGACTAAGATACCCTTAAAACAAAAAGGAAATACCAAACAAATCCCCTCCAAAAAAAATCAAAAATCGCTCGTCTTGCTCGTCTTGCTCGACATTGAACTATTGCTCGACATGCTCGACAGCAATTTGAACTATTGCTCGTCTTGCTCGACATTGAACTATTGCTCGACATGCTCGACAGTTCTTAATTGCTCGACACTCGATGTTCGAGGCGTCGAGCAATAGTTCAATTTGAACTATTGCTCGACATGCTCGATGCTCGACAGTTCAATGCTCGACGCTTCAGTGTCGAGCAATGCGCGAATTACACATAGGGGTAAAAATGTCCTAAGTGGGTAGATTTTATTGTTTTAAAAAAAGTGGGTATATTTTATATTTCATCTTTCAAAAAGGGTATATCCCATTTTGCCTCAACAATTAATGTATGGCAGAGAAGCAAATGAGGAGTACGCGGAGAAGCTTCTAGAGGTTTCGGAGAAGCTGATGAAGTGGTTGTCGCTAGGGTTAGGGCTGGAGGAGGGGGAGCTGAAGGCGGCTATGGGCGGCGAAGACGTGGCTTATCTGATGAAAATAAACTACTACCCGCCGTGTCCCCGCCCCGACCTTGCGCTCGGGGTGGTGGCCCACACCGACATGTCGGCGATCACGATCCTCGTACCCAACCAAGTTCAAGGCCTCCAAGTCTTCAGGGATGAGCACTGGTACGATGTCAAGTATATACCTAATGCCCTCATCGTACACATTGGCGACCAAATTGAGGTAATTCAAATCATCTTTTTTAAATTTATTTCTCCAAAAATAATAAAATTGGAATAATAACTCGGTTTGTGATTTACTGTTGAATGTGCCACGATCGAATACAATAAAGTTTTTTAGACGGAATTAGTTTGTGTTTACCAAAATTGTGATTTGAAACATCTTTTCGTGTGCGTTTTGAAGTTGTCACAATTATATACTCCCTCCGTCCCATAAGCTTAGGCTTGTTTTCCTTTTTTGAATGTCCCATTTATATAGGCTTGTTTCCATAAAAAGTAATGTTTTTTTACTCATTTACTATTATATCCCTATTTAATTCTTTAATTTACTCCCACTTTAATACATCATTAGATAATAAATATGGGCATACTAGGAAATTTACTTATATATTTTCATTTCCAATGATTTTTCTTAATCTGTGTGAAAATCCCAATCAGCCTAAGCTTATGGGACGGAGGGAGTATGTCATTTACTTGGTATTGTATAATGATAAAAGGTAGGTGCAAATTAAATGAAGTTCACATACGTAATGGTGTCGACAGTTGTTGGAGTTGTTTTTTTTATTGATGACGCATTATTTTGGTATTTGGCAGATACTAAGCAATGGGAAATACAAGGCTGTGTATCACAGGAGTACAGTAAACAAGGAGAATACTAGAATGTCTTGGCCTGTGTTTGTGGAGCCACCTCAGGATTTTGAATTGGGGCCAATTCCAAAGCTTGTGAATCAACAAAATCCACCAAAATACAAGACCAAGAAGTATAAAGATTATGCTTATTGCAAGCTTAACAAGATTCCTCAGTGATTTTGTCACTCTACCCACCAAACAAATAAGAGCTGTTGTATTTGGAATCAAAACGCTGTGTTTTAATGCATAGGCATAGCAGCCTCTGCTGTGATTCCCATCAATTTCAAACAGGGGGAAGCTTCAATTTTTGTCTAAAACCATCTAATTGTGAGCGTCATTACACTCCATTACTCTACAAGTATAAATATACTACTAATATAACAATAACAATATTACATCATCGAATGACATTTACAAGAAAAGAGAAAAGATTCCTAAATATAGAAACCTTAATCGTGGACTAGGTTGGAAATTAATTTCAGCATTTCTTGCCTGCCCTTTTCGAGTTCCAAATTCTAGAATGAGACAATCTTTGATGAATAGTTTCTTCAAAAGGATACCATTATTCAAGAATAAGCCCTCACCCAGACTGGAACAGAGTATATAAGAGTTCCCAAAGTGAAGGAAACGGCAATGGTGATGGCTGCATAAGCATAGGCCCTCCATGGATGCTTGCTTTCTCTCATTGCATGAAACTCCGCGACGAATGTCGAAACTGTGCTTAGGCAACCAAGCAGACCTAATTGGATCCCATTTGCCACAGTATTGCACTCCTTATTATTCACCTGTATAAATTAAGGAGAGTTTGCATTCACACAAGAGATTTTCAAAGTGTATTTAGCAATGCCATAAAGTGGATGTTTTACCGCCTTTTTCAGCGTGGCAAGTGCAGCCATGACACAAGCAGCAGCAACATTAGCAGCAAGGGTGCCAAAGGGCATCCATTTTAAGGTGGCGTTTTTGCCTAGGCCACGGCCGTTGAGACGAGCCAAGTACCACCTAATCCAGACGCCCAAGGGCCCAACCATGCAAGCCAAGAACAGCTGAGCCTCACTGCTTCCGGAGTCGAATTCTCTCCTTGCCAGACTCCCGAACACGCTCCATAGCAGGGCTAGCATCAGCAAAAGCATCACCATGAACGTCGAGAGGCAGTAGTACTTGTGTGAGATGGAATCACTGTAGCAAGATCTTGTGTGTGATCGTCTGTGCAGCAGCCATTTCAAGCCCTTGGCGGTCTCAATCCCGAAGATGATCGAGTAAGCGACTAGAAACAAGCCTTTCAAGATACAGAAATAGATATATATCAATTCCATTGCTTGAATATATCATCAATTCATCATCCCTTGATGTTAGATAAACTTATATACTAACCTAGGAAAATGCCAAGAAATGCAAATACCCATCGGCCATCGACACTGAGGTCAAGCATCTTCTGATTCCAGCCACTGAAAGTTGTAAGGCTCCCCAAGAAACCTGTTGTCAAACCAATAGCTAACTGATCCGAAACTTTCACGATATCGCCTTTGAAGACAACACCGAACCACCCCATCAGAAACGAACCTACCTGACGAAAGTCAAGGTAAATTTTCATTGAGCAGAGTCAAATGATAAAAAAAAGGCAGCAGAGAGAGAGAGAGAGAGAGAGCAACCATGTTGGAAGGAAGATCGGGATACATATAACTCCGGTCACTTGTTGCACCAATTACGCTGGGTCCGAAGAGCTTTTGAAGACCATATCGAACTAGAATCTGACCAACAAAATGGTAAGCTTTCTTGGATTTCTCTATGCATGACTAACTATGGCACAAACATAGAGGAAAATACAATCACTCACATAAAGAAGGATTGACAGATTACCCCAAGAATTCCAAACACAGCAAGAGAAAGGAGACACGTAACGTACTCTAACAACCATGGAATTTCATTCTCATCCTGCACAGAAACATCAGAAGCTACTTGAATCGCCACGAGCTAGCATTAACCTAGCAAAAATAGAAATATACTTACGATCTTCTTTTCTCCATGTTGAACCATTGCATCAGCAGAAAGGGGGGAGATGTTCTCCAAGTCCGGTGCTACCGGAAAAGCAGCATCCGAGTAAGGCTCCAAGAGGTTGTCGTCTTGAACTGGAACGACAGCGCCATTCTCTGCCAAATTCTCCAAGGAGAAGTGACTCCGGCCACTTGCACTGACTCTGTTGCTGTGGAGTGCCCTATCACCAATATCCCCTGCCTCCGAGACAGACTCACTCTCAATCACATCATCAGAGTGTCGTGCCAAAGAAAATGATGTACTCAAAGAGCACCTTCTTGAAGAACTCGCAACACTTAGCCTACCAAAGGAATCACTCCGTCTAGATTCCAGTTCTGGATTCTGATGATCCATAATCCTTTACTTGTTCTACTCAAAAAACTTCAAAACATTTCTGTGTCAATTGACAATACAAATTATGATGCAACTTGCATCGCATGATAATCCAAATCCAACTACTCCATGATGGAAAAGATATTGACACAACATGATCTCCCAGCAAAGCTTTGTTTTCTAGACAGATGCCAACCCAATATAATACAAATGTAAAACTGTCCCAACATATAATCAAATATAATGATGCATAGGAAAACAAGATACATGAATAAGATAAATAGAATTTGAGGTTAGGACAAAAAACTTACAATGAAGAGCATCCAATATATGATCTATAATGTCTACACCTATCTTAGTTAAATTACAACAACAAGAATCATGAGCCCTTTTCATAAAAGGGTCAGCTTCATTTTTTCTGTCGCCGGTTATGGTTGACAAAATCACAAGATTTAAGAATCTGGAAAATCTTTAACAATGTATTTATGCATTGAAAGACTTGATAACTTTGGCACGTGCAATTATTCTCTACAGCTTATCAACTGTTGATCTAGTAATGCTACTTTAGTCAATCTATAAACAAATCACAATAGACAGAGTTGCAGTGATGATCAAACACACACAAATATATAGTATGAACTCTATTAAAGAAAAGGTACTGTTTCTTGATAAAGACAACAGCTTTAACCACATGAAGATTGGTGTATGTGCCCGTGATTAACTCTTTGAGAATTGAGGAACATGAGTCAAAACTGGAAAGGAAGAACTAAACACAAAGCAACGAGGACAATTGAATATTCATTCCTTCCCAATATAATGTTGATGTTAAATTCTTTACACGGATTACAATTACTATTGGGGAAACAAAATTACACGAGTGAACTTCCAAAAATTGTCAATTTTTTTAATGTGTTATGGTTAAAATGTGAAGTGCTTCAACATTTCACATTTCCAAGATTAAACAGGAAATCATAACTATGTAAATTTTGGATGCTCCAGAAAAGAAATTAAAAGACTATAAAAGTGAAAACGAAATTGAGAAGTAGATTTTTATGTGGATAATTTTTCACTAAAACCACTAAAACTTGCACTGATTGGGAGATAGACCTTGTTCTCCACTAATGGAACAAAAACCACACAGCCAATCAACAACTTCACTGAGCTGACAAATAAACAATACATTAAAAAACCATAAAGAGCTCCAATTCATCAAAAAGTTAAAACTTTTCCACTCTCCAAATATTAATAATTAAAGTGAACTTTTTCAGAGCCCCACTGCGTCAAAAATAGAGATGATGTTGTAGATTCTATGGGTGGATTACACGGACACAGAATCTACAGTTAATTTATGAACATATACAAAAGAAAAACAGAGTAACCATAATATATACATGTGTTTAGGTGCAAGAGAGAGAACCTTGAACGGGAAGACTTCTTAAAGTGCGTTGCAATAGACAAAGAATCTGGAGAGAGAAGAGCATGGGGTATTCACCCTGAATTTGGGAAATCAAGATTGTGTGAAAGAATAGCGCTGAAATGCGATGGCAACTGCTCCCCTCATAAAATGGTGTGTGCTTTTTCTTTTTTTATGATTAAAATGATGGTTTGTTATTGGAATATGCCGCCTCGAGAGTTTGACGTTTTAGATTTACTCACACATTAATTGAGAGAGAGAGAGAGTTGACAATATGAGTTTATTAATGGCAAAGGAGGAGCGACTGTGACAAGCCAGCCCTAGCTTTTGTGATCAGTCACGTATGGTGACTGAAATACTTTATTTATACCTCACAAAGAGCGATTTTATCATTTAAAATTTGTAAAATTAAGTGATCAAATATATATAATTATTTAATACGTATACAGATTAATTTTTTTGATGGATAAGTAAATAACAGAATCAAAGTTAACAAGTAGTTTTATAACTTTGGACCTGATTGTAACATGATTAGTAAAAAGTGGAATAAGAGCATCGTCCATTGCACAATAGCGGTGGCCGTGATTCTCCAACACTTATTTATGAACTTTTTATAGTTGGGATGAAGGGTGTTAATCAGCGGATTCATCCGCAATCGTTAAATTACAAATTAACAGTTCTGATTTCGTTTCTAGACCCAACTCATTTTATTGAAGTGTCCCACATTGGATTGGAGATAGTGGCATGAGCCATTTTATATGGTGAGGCAACCCTCTCCCCTTATAAGGCCTTTTAAGGGAGGAATGAGCCCAATATCCATTTCTAACACATTTGGATCCAGAATTTTATCGGTTTAAATTTGATCCAACTTCTTTGTTTTGGAATCGATTCGACTCATCCCGTAAACTTTTTATTATTATTTCGAGAAGGTATTTTTAAAATAATTTCAAAAATATTATTGAACTCTACCCTAAAATCTATTACTAATCTATACATCTCTTTTCATAAATAATAAATAATATATAATTCTATTAAAGTTAATACTGTATTTTACTTATATCTTAATTTAAATTTTAGTTATTATTATTATTATTATTATTATTATTATTATTATTATTATTATTATTATTATTATTATTATTATTTTCTTTTTTCAATGTCAAAATAGAAGACACATTGTTCCACTGTTACTAAATATTGTGCTGAAGATAGAGATGAAATTGATTTTAATGATGTTATAATTAATTTTCATCATTTTTTACATACACTGTTACAATAAGTGTATATCTCATTATAATACTAATATATTATTTAGTAATTGATTATTATATTCTTACTTATTATGAATTTTTATAGTAATTTTTTTATATAGATTACGATTTAGTTATTTATTTTTTAATAATTGTTGAAAGTCTAGATCAAATTGAATTTGAGTTTATTTAAAATTTATAAATGTTTTAAAAAGAAAAAAAAATATGGATCTGGGTCTAGACCCGAGATCCTGTGGATCTTATGGATCTAGACCTGGATCTTATTTTTTTAGATCCAACGGATCTGGACCGGATCCGGACCTAAGTAAGAAAATGTGGATCTGGATCTGGACCAAGTAGGATCCGGTCCAGATTCGGCCCATTGTCATCCCTACCTACAAACCCTAATACAACAATGTAACAATACCTAACTAAGGACAAAATAAAGCTGATGCTATGGTTAAAGTAAAACAAACTACAACAGCCAAAATGAGTCTTGCATATAGTCAAAGCACGTGCTGCCAAGGATGCAGAATCAGAAATCTTCAAGAGATATTTTGCTAATGTGGATCTTTATGCTGAGATGGATTATCATGCTGAAGTGTAGAACACGTGGCATGACTAGGATCTTCAACATCCCCCCTCACAATTCGATCGTAGCTAATGAGCACATTCCAAGGGCATTCTTCATGCGCGAGAATAATTGTAAACTAAGGGGTGGTTTAGTAAGGATATCGGCATACTGATTTTGTGATGGAACATGCATGCCTTATCTCAATCAATCTTGCTGCCACTTTGTCACGAACAAAATGTATGTCCAACTCTATGTGCTTCGTCCGTGCACGCATAACTGGATTAAAAGCTAAGGATATGGTACTCATATTGTCAACCCAAATGACAGGAGCCTTGACTTTGATCGATAACTCACCGAAAAGAGATTGTAACCAAGAAATTTCAGCAACCACATGTGCAAGGCTTCTATACTCTGCTTTTGTGCTAGATCTTGAAACAACAGCTTGTTTATTTGAGCTCCATGAAATCAGATTCTTTCCAAGATAAACACAATAACCAGTTATAGATCTTCTATCACCCAAATCGGTTGCCCAGTCTGAATCACTAAAACCAGTGATATTGAGTGGGAACTTTTGTAAATGCAAACCATGATCTTTGGAGCCTGCCAAATATCTAAGAATCCTTTTAACGGCCTTCCAGTGAAAGTTAAGAGGAGCAGACATATACTGGCTAACTTTGTTAACACAAAAGGCAATTTCTGGTCTTGTGATAGTTACATACTAAAGAGCCCCAACTGTGCTTCTGTAGAGCTTTCCGTCAACATTGCTTATGTCCTCCCTTTTGAAAAGTTGACAGGAAGCAACCATTAGGGTAGGACAGCCTTTGGCTTCACCCATTTTGAGTTTGTGAATGAGATCCTTGATATAGCCTCCTTGTTTGAGATGGAGACCATGAGCAGTTTTGGTGATTTCTATACCAAGAAAATTATGGACATCACCAAGATCTTTGAGAGAGAAGTAAGCATTAAGCTGATGAATAACCTATCAAATGTCAGAGGGTATGGAACCTGTGATGAGCATATCATCAACATAAATAAGAAGATAGATAGTAGAAGCACCTCTAGTTCTGAAAAATAATGAATGATCTGCCCTTGACTGAGAAAAACCAAGACCAATGAGAACATATTTAATGGTTAGAAACCAAGATCTAGAGGCTTGCTTAAGGCCATATAGAGCTTTCTTAAGCTTGCAAACCATAGGGGCTGAACTGGTGGCTCAAAACTAGGAGGTGGCTTCATATAAATATCCTCCTGTAAATCTCCATTAAGAAACGTGTTATCCACATCCATGTGAGTGATATTCCAGCCAAAGTTAATAGCTAAAGATAGAACAAGACGAATTGTAGCAGGCTTAACCAACGGACTAAAAGTTTCATTGAAATCAAAGCTAGGCTCTTGAGAAAAACCTTGAGCCACAAGTTTGGCTTTATAGTTAGAAATGGACCTGTCAGCATGTCTCTTGATCTTGAATACCCACTTGCAGCCGATGGCATGTTTGCCAGAGGGAAGGGGACAGAAAATCCAGGTGCCCTTTTTATCAAAGCATAAATTTCAAGACCCATAGCTCTCCTCCAAACATCAACTTTCAAAGCTTCAACATGATTTCTGGGCCCAACAAATAAATAGTCAAAATCCTCATGAGTTTGAGCAGTATAAATCTTAAGCTTGAAAATGCCAGCCTTGGAACGTGTCACCATGGGATGAGTAGTAGTCACAATAGGTGGTGGATCAACAGAAATATTACTAGGCATATTAGATGATTCAGTTACTGAGGGAGAGGTAGACTGAATAGAAGTTGATGGAGAGGAGGCAGGAGATGGTGATGATGGTGGAGTATTAGGATGGGCAGAATTGGAAGTAGGATGAGGTGATGGTGGAGGAGTAAGTTGAGGAGTGGGTGTTGGATAGAGGGAAGGAGGAAGAAAAGACTTGAATGATAGAGTAGAAGAAATATGATGGGAAGATGAGGGAGATTTGGAATAAGGGAAACCATTTTCATTAAATAAAGCATCCCTACTGATTACAAGTTTGCCATTGGAAAGTAGAACTTTGTAACCCTTATGTTGGGTGCTATAACCAATGAATGTGCCTGGTGAAGATCTGAATTGTAGCTTATGTGAGTTAGTGGGCCTCAGGTAGGGATAGCATAGGCGGCCAAAAACTTTTAAGAGAGAGTAGTCAGGTTTAGTATGAAAAAGGGTCTCATAAGGAGTAGAAAACTATAAAATTTTGGTTGGAGTTCTATTGATGATAAAAACTGAAGAGGTAAAAGCATCATCCAAAAAATGTGGGGAAGGTTTGCTTGAGCTAAAAGAGAAAGACCTACTTCAACAATGTGTCTATGTTTCCTTTCAGCCAAAAACAGGTTTGCTTGAGCTAAAAGAGAAAGACCTACTTCACATTTTGTTGAGGTGTATAAGGGCAATAAATCCTATGTAGAATCCCAGAATTTTGAAGAAAATAAGTCAACCCTTGATACTCACCACCCCAATCAGTATGGATCATCTTTATTTTCTTGGAAAATTGTGTTTCAACCAAGGTTTTGAATCTCTGAAAGATAGTATTAACTTCAGACGTTTGTTTAAGAATATATAGCCAAGTGAATATGCTATGATGATCTATAAATAAAACATAGTATCCGTAACCATTTCTAGATATCACAGCACAGGTGAAGGGCCCCAAAGGTCACTGTGTATGAGAGCAAGAGGTTCATTGTGTTGTGAGAGAGAGTGAGAATAAGGCAATCTGTGAATTCTAGAAACAGAACAAGAATGGCAGAAATTAAGAGCTTCCATTGAATCATAAGAGACATTACAGTTGTGGAGAACTTTCTTGAGTATATCAAGAGCACAATGTCATAATCTCTTATGCCACGTATCTAAGCAAGAACTAGAAACTAATATATCAACATTACTAATAGAGAGAACCATAGGTCTAGAAGTAGTTGAATGAGTATTTCTACTCTTGATTGAATGAGACAAATTCTTGAAACAGGCAGCAGGTGGAAGCTTTTGAAGGGAGAACTGGTAGAGGCCATCTTTAAGGGTGCCCTTGAGAAGGATTGCCTTGGTTTCCTGATCCTTGACAAGACAATAAAGAGGATGAAACTCAAAGAAAACATTGTTGTCACTAGCAAACTGAGAGACACTAAGTAGATTTTTAGTTATGGTGGGAACATGGAGAAGATTTTTTAGAATGAAATTTTTCGAATGAAGAGAAGATTTAAAAACTGAATCACCAATATGAGCAATATTAACATATGTGATCCATTGCCCATTTGTAAAACTTACCTCCATGATACTATGAGGTAGAATGAAGAGCATTGTAATAATTGGAAACATGATTGGTGGCACCCGAGTCAAGGTACCAACTGGAAAGGCTCCCATTATCAAAGTTGAAATCTGATGCAGAAGAAGAGGTAGGAAGTTGAGCAAGATGCAATCCGGGCTGTTGAGCAAAGTTATGCTGATATGAGGTTGGTGGTGGATAGTTTTGTTGATTTGTAGAAGGAGGCCTGCTGTTGTTGTTCCTTGGTGTAGGTATGAAGTTCGGCTCAAACCTATGCTAACACCTATCTGCTGTGTGGCCAGGAATCCCACAAACTTGGCATATTGGTTTGTTTCTACCATACCTTCCTCCTGATCTTCCACCACCTCTGTTGTTGCCACAACCTCTTCCACCAAAACCTACTCTAGAGTTATAGTTGTTCCCTTGATATCATTTGCCTCTGCTTGTCTGATTTGAAGGAGTGTTGTTGCCTTGATGACTAGAGGATACAAAATTCACAAAAGGTTGAGAGCCTTCAGAGTTCACAACATGAGTTTTGGCTGACTCAACCCTACTTTCAAAACTCAAAAGTAAAGAACTTACATCACCAAGACTCCAGACTTCAGGCTTAGAGGTAATAGTTACCATAACAGAGTCGTACTCAGAACCTAAGCCAGAAAGGATCTGGTCGTCTTCATTGACAAGATATCCAGCTGACCCAAGTAAATCACAACAATTGTGATTTTACTGAGGTAATCTCTCATAGGCATATAATCTTCTTTGAGAGTTTGTAGCTGTAACTTATACTGCATAACTTTGGCCTTTGACTGATTTGAAAATTTTTGGAAGAGAGATTCCCAGATCTCTTTGTTGGTGTCGAGGCCAACAACAAGAATCAGTGTGCTCTCTGTGAGAGAAGATAAAATCCAGGCAGATAGGAGTTGATCCTGACGAACCCAGGCATGGAACTCAGGTAATGTTGAAGATGGTGGATCTTCTGTGAGATATTTCTCCAGACCCAGGCCACGAATATTTGCTATGACTTGCTGCTTCCAGATAAGAAAGTTGGTGTCATTAAGCTTGACAGAGATTTGATTATTTTCAGGAAATATAGGAATATGAGATGAAGAAAGATTGCTAGCTTCTGCCATGATAGAGACAGATTAAAAGAGAAAAAGAAAATGGTGGTGAGTATCTAGAGTCAGGTCATAATCGGCCTGCTCTGATATCATGATAGAATTTGTGATACAATAAATCTATGCAGCCACATTGTGGTCACCCACAATTTAGTTGAATAAAGAAAATTTCAATTAATTTAATTTATTTTTTAAAATAAAAATAGGATTTAGTTGTTTTATTGTAGTATCTATATTGTAGTTATTTTTTTGTAATTTTTTTGCATTTTTTATTTTTAATTTATTTTTTAATAAAAAATTAAAAATTACAAAAATTATAAAAAAATCTCACAATATAAAGAATACAATAAAATACCTAAATCTTATTTTTATTTTAAAAAATAAGTTTAAAAAATTAATATTTTTTCTAATTAAGTGGATTGTGGGTGGCCACAATGTGGCTGTTTCGCATTACTCTTTGTGATAAACAAGAAAGAAGACATAATGAAGATTTGTATTGGCATAGTGAAATCAGATTTTTCCCATAGCTGAATGAGCGATCCCTATCTCACTATATACACATCAATCGAAGATACTAGAATAGGATCACCTACAAACCCTAATACATCAATGTAACAGTACCTAGCGAAGGACAAGATAAAGCTGCTGCTATGGTTTTTTTGAGACGAAAAGAACAAGTTATATTAAGAAGAGTCGGAAATTACAATGTCTAGAAGCCAATTTGGAAAATCGACCTTCCAGAAAAAAGCATTCGTGAAAGAAAGAGAAAGTCGAGCGAGCTCATGGGCCGCACGATTAGCCTCTCGGCGCATATGAAAGAAATCAACCACCACATGTTGACGAGCATGTGCGAAGACCTCCCAAAGATCATCACACAGTGAGTCAGACCCTTGATTCTTATCGGAAAGTTGCTGCTATGGTTAAAGTAAAACAAACTACAACAGCCAAAATGAGTCTTGCATATAGTCAAAGCATGTGCTGCCAAGAATGCATGAGAATCAGAAATTTTCAAGAGATACTTTGCTGATGTGGATCTTTAATTATGCTGAGATGGATTATCATGCAGAAGTGTAGAACACTTGGCAAGACTAGGATCTTCAACAAATCGCCCTTCCTAAATGCAACTAGAAAATTTGACTTTGATCAAAATTCCCCATAACAAAAACATTCAGAGACAATCATAAAATCCCAAATTTCAGAGACATGACAACTGAGAACTTACTCGAGCGCTTGTGTAGATAAATAAGTTTTAAGGCCCAAATAAGTTTATAAGGTTGGCGCAACTGAATTCCTGAATGCATGAGCCCACTAAAACACACGGACCTAATTAAGTACACAAAAGCCCTATTTCCTAATTCTATATAGTAATAAAACCTTGTACTCGCATTTTAATAGATCGACTTGTCTTATTTGTACGTTTCATGTCAATATACCATTATTTAAAATTAAAATTTAATGCATAACAAATACTTCAAATAATTCATTATTTATACCATAATTATATATAGCTTGTTTATCATATAAATGGAGATTACGGTACTCGCTCAGCTGAGCTATCAAAAGACTGGTTAGTTTAGTCAAATTCATTTTATGTCAAACTTATTATTAAAAAAAATACAAAATAACTCACTTACACACATTAATTAAGTGTATGTGTCGTTGCATCTGGCTGCGTCTTACGATTAATAAAATTATTATTACAAAAAGAGATACTAGTATTATGTTTGAGCGAGATTTTCGGTGGGACCACTAGCTAGATCAAAATAAGATTATATTCCCACAGTCCCCAAATAACTTCGAGTGATGCTAACATTCACATCGAGCACCTACAAATTAGTTAAACAATTTTTTTAATTATTTAATTTATTTTTAAAATAAAAATAAAATTTAGTTATTTTATTATATTGTTTACATAGTTACTAGTACTTTTTTGTAACTTCTTTTATTTTTATTAAAATATAAAATAAAAACAAAAAGTGCAAAAAAATAATTTAAACATAACTACAATATAGACAATACAATAAAACAATTAAATTCTATTTTTATAAATAAATCAAAAAATTTCCTATTAAACTAGTTTGTAGGTGGCCATGATGTGTCTGTATAGATTTATTGTAGAACTTCATAACTTTTATTTTTGGTCCGTCCCCCAAAAAATTTCTCTTTCCATTTTTGAACTATACTTCACCATTAAATAATTCATTACCCTTAATTTTCACATTTTCATTATTCTCAATACCTCATTTATCCTTACTTTTCACTTTTTCAATACGTTTTAAAACTCATCCCTCCCTCCTAAGAAGTTATTTAAGGAACGGAGAGAGTAGTAATTATTCATTCCCTCCTTTTTTAACGAAGTTTCATGCTAGTTTTCGAATTATGTGTATCAAGGAATTAAGAAAATTATATATGTAATCTTATTAATTATCATGATAAATATATATATATATATATATATATATATATATATACAACTAATTACCATATTCTAAAAAATATTAAATAAGGATAGGAATAATTTCATAATTATACTCTCAATTTTAAAATAAAATATTTATTAGGATTTAGGAAAGAAGAAAAATCTTAATAAGGTTCATCACTCCATTAATTATTATTATTTGAAATAAATTATGTTAATTATGTTATTTCAATCAATAATATCCCCTTAACAATTTCCTCGACGTTTCCACAAAAAAAAAAAATGAGAGAGAAACCACGCTTCTGAATTTATAATGAGTAGACAACATGTGGACCAGGTCGTCAAATTTGACTGTTTAAACGATCATGTGTTTCATTTCCACAATTTATTTGTTTTTACCACACATTAATTTATTCTTTTCTTTCCACCGTGTTTCAATTGTCAAACTACCGCCAGTCCACATTATATGTTTGGAACAACTCCACCCGATTATCGGTCTCCTATAAAATAAGACCAAAACCCTAACCATTATTTCCCAAACACACCATCTCTGCAAGAATCTTCGAAAACAAACCCACATATCATTTCATAAAGCTCGAAGCTATGTCAATGGCGAGTTCTTCTTCCATCGTCGTCTTCTCTGCAAAGCCAACGAGTACGAGGTCTTGGAATCCCATCTCGAGATTAGCCGTTTCCAAGTGCAAGAACGACGAATTGAGCTTCTGGGCCGGAAAGAAAACACTCCAATACACCAGGTGCGTACGAGATATGCACTAGAGGGATCACCAGTTTCCAGCTTTTAACATAACTTTTAATGAACTCATATTCTTTTTTCTATTTTAGGAAATCATTTGTTGTGAGTGCCAACACTGCACCTGGAGTTCCACCAGCTTCTGGCCCACCATCTTCTTCCAAACCCATGTTAGTAAATATACTCCATCCTTGCAAACATGGCAGACACCAAACAATAATTTTTCAAAAAAGTTACAACTCTTTCTTTCTCTTGTTTTCTGACATGACAATGAAACAGGAGCTGGATTCTGGGACTAGTGGTATCATTTATTCTACCTTTTTTCACCAACAAATGGGGGCCATTATGGGTGATTAAAAGTAAGAAAATTCAAATCCCAGCTTTAATTTTTTTGGTCAAGGATGGATGCTGAGAAATAGAATACGCACGCAGATAAGCTGGAAAATGCAGTTCAAACGGTGGAGGACATAGTGGAGGCGGTGGAGAAGGTGGCGGGATCCGTCGACAAAATCGCCGAGGACATCGCCGACGATCTTCCCGAGGGATCAAAGCTGCGCGATCTTGTTGAGAAGGTCGAACATTTGGCTGAGAAAACAGCCAAGACGGCTGACTCTCTCGACAACGTCATCGACAAGGTATAATTAATTACTCCTAATTTTTTTTAATTAAAATTAATGTCACGCCATGAATGAAATAATTAATATTATACATATAGCCTACTGATAGTGTCATTATTGTGCGTCTTCTTCTAAAGTAAAACAAATAAACAGACCTTGAAAGATATTATAAAATCGTTCTTATCTCGTTTTTGTAAAAATCTTGACTGATTCTTTATGCTAATTTGAAGTTTAAATTATTAGGTAAGATGGTGTAATTAAATACTATCTTTGTCAAGTTGATCATGTGCCATAGCGACTGCAAGAAACCAAAATAAAGAATAATATAATCCGTAATGTACAGCTCATACTAGTGGGATTATATATATATATATATATTTTATGATTAATGATTTCACATTGATTTGCACATAATTATTTACAATTGCGTCTATGACTTTCTAAGTTTTGTTTAATTCATTATCAGAGTTCATGAAAATCAAATTCAGTTTGTGCCAAAAATTTGATGAAAATTATTGAATGAATTGCGCAGGTTCAAGAAGCTAGTGACCAGGTGGACGACATTGTATGTGCAACCAAAGAAGAAAAAAGTTCATCTGAAGCTGCAAAAAATAAAAATGATTGAATTTTTTCATTTTAACTATGGTTCAACACCAATTTTAGTTACATTTTTCGAAGTTATTATTTGTAAATAAACTAAAAGAAATAAAATAAAATTCCCATTGGATTTTTTTTAAAGAAATACTTTTGATATCTCTTGATGTAGCAATTTCGGATCATCTGTATCAGTTTTCAAGAATTTAATTGTAGGTCATTCTTCCAGCAATATGATTTATCAAACTAGAGTGTAAAGTTACAATTGTTATATTTTAAATCTCAATTTGTAACTGTTCAAAAGAGTGGTACTAAAGATTATAAAGAGTAAATAACAGTATTAATATGTATGTACTTAGCTTTTAATTTGAAGCATTAATTTTTTAGGGGGGCGGAAAAATAATTTCTTTACTCAAGTCAAGAGAAACAATTCCCTCGGCCAATGAGCTCTCAATTTGAAGCATTAAAGATTGATAACTACGTACTTATCTGCATTCAATTTTGCAGCATAACATTCCAAAGATTTGGAGATGTTAGATTAAAATAATAAAATTGCCCAACATATATGTATAGTATATTCTATAAACAATATCAATTTATGGTATTAATGGGACGATATATAGTTATCTAATAGTCATTAGAAAATCATATACTACTAGTATTAATTTATCAAAATGTTGAGCTATGCAAATTGGCCCAAATCCAGGAGATTAAAAAGTTTGTTGAATTTATCAATAGGGAATATATATAGTTAACAACTCAAGTTATTTGAAATGTTTAACTTTTTTCTTCAATTTTTTTTTTTTTTTTAGAAAATCATAGATGATCATGAATAAACATGATCACAATATATATTATTGAGACCGGTGCATTATTGAGGTACTGCAAAAAGGGAAAAAGGAAACAAAATGATAGTATATGAGAAACCCCACCTACCATTCTCAAATTTAATTTCGTGGGATACAGCCTGCATACAGTTAGGTGGAACTACTTATTAGGTCCTTAACAATGCTGTATTAGTTATTAACATAATCGAAGTTCGCGTTTCTCCATGCTTTATCTTGTCTTATTAAAAAAAAATTATTTATAAAATCAAGAAATAGTGGTATCAGTTTAAAATTGCGGAGTTGATGTCAGAGTTCAATCAAATTAATATTTTGCATATCCCCCTTGACCTCGAGTACATTTAATTTTATAATGGAAATGAATATATAGATAGCATACATTACCTTGCAAGTTTGGTACTAGTTTTTTTAGAAAGTGATCAAATCTAAGATTCTAAATATTTTAACCTCCAAACGTAATGCACATATCAAGAAATATGCTCATCTTCCATTTCCATGAGCACATTATGTAACCACCGTTCATGTTTAGCCTATGTTAATTAACTTTATTTCGTTTTATTTAATACATTTATTTTATTTATAATTTATACATAAAAACATGAAACTACAGCACTATAAATAACAAAATCTCAATTTATCATTCAAGCTTTGCTAATTTAAAAATTTTTACGGAACTCAAGTAGTTCTGCTTATTCATTCCATGAACTAAATTCAGGCCACGGATTAATTAAATAATCTTTTCGCAATGAAAACATATCGAAACAGAGAGATTTGGCTCCTAACTAAATTGGCAGAAAATTTTAATATTGATGTGTTTTTTGAAAAAGTTGGATAGGTAGCAGCCTGAACAAAGAAAGGTTTAGATGGAGGAAAAATGAATAAAAATAATGCAAATTAGTTTCGTAACAACCCAAATAATTTTTTTTTTTTTTGATGAAATTACATTAGAAATAATACAAATCACACACACACCCCACCTAGTGATTATTGTGGCCGAGAGTATTCGAACCTGTGACCTCTTGGACAACAGGCAACCACCCCAACCACTAGGCCATCCCAAGGGGACAACAACCCAAATAATTGATCTTCCGATCCCTTGCTTGAAAAAGGACACATTAATTGTCAATTAAATAATGGGTGAATTGAAAGGTGCATGTGTTTCCCGTGCAATAAATGGTCCACATGTTGCTCCCAGCTGTATAAATCGACAGCCATTTTACATGTTTTCATCACTACACATTATCTACAACTTATACACAAGACTAGACCTCGTATGCTTTTCCTTCTTTCTATTTTGTTTTTGTTTGTCTTTGGATATGATCATATAGCCGATTACCCGTCCTTTTTCTTTTTCTTCTTTTTGAAATAATAGCAACTACAATGGAGAGACCCCGGGGACTCTATAGAAATAGGCTCCACCTTAGTAGGACTCTATAGAATTTAATTCAATTTTGTAAAATTAATGCATTCAAAGATTAAAATAAATATTTAATTTTAAATTTAAAAATTCTATTAAATTTAAATTCAAAAATTACAATAAATAAAATAGAAAAAAAATTAAAAATTACAATTAAAACTATTTGAAATATATTTCTCTAGAATGCGGAGTGTACTATAAATAGTTAAACTACATTAGTTTGATTTTATATTGAATCTCACATCAAAAGGCGTACAATGTGAAGGGCACTATAAAAAGATAAGCTACATTTAGTTAAAATTGAAATTAATTCATTTTTTTAATATTAAAAAATGAAATTTAATTTTTTTAGAGGAGTGCGTGCAATGCAAGGTTCCCACATTTCCTCCTTAGAGTCAGGCTCTCCACATCACGCCTCACATCGAGACTAGGGGCTCGGCAATGGCGCGGGTCGGGACTCGTCGAGGATCGACTCGAGCTACTCGATCGAGCCCCGCTGTAGTTGTTCTAAGTAGCTAGCCCTTGCCTTATACAATCATAAGTAGATAGCTGTAAGTGCGTATAAAGACTTTTTATATTTTATTTTTCATTGGGGGTGTTTATTAATTTTAAATTTGAAATTTTTAGAAGACAATTTTCTTTGATTTAATTTATTAATTGATCAGGATTATTACACAATAATTCACACATAATACTTATTATTACACAATCATTCACACAATAATTTTCTTTGATGAAGCCTTGAGCCGCTGATAAACATGCATTTTTACCTCTTGGTGTGTCATATTTGATTTTTAGTTATGAGAATTTTGTGTGTTTGATGATTTATTTGAGCTTAAATTGGTTTATGGTCAAGAACTTGTTATTTCCTTGTTGTTTGAACGAATTTTCAGAAATAATGAAGCAGAATTTGGAAGAATTGGCTGAAATACAAGTTGTAGTTCGTCTCGAGAAGAGTTCGTGAGCGTAAACGGATTATAAATCAGAATTCGGACGAGAGAGAACGAGCCAAAAAAATAATCGCTGCGCAAAGCTGTCAAGATTTCGGTGTTGCATGCGGGCTGGGCGCGCGGCCTCGCCTCGGGCGGGCCGCGTGACAGCACAGATTTAGCGCGAACTTTTTACCATGCTATTTTTCGATCCTACACGGTTTTGACTTATATTTTGAGACCTATGGCATATAAATACTCCCCAGAAACATATTGAAAATAACTTTTACCATATTCTACTTTTCCTAAGAGCTGAGGGAGACGGAGGACGGAGCCAGAGCAAGAACTGAAGATTCTCAATTTCACTACGATTTTTATTGTTGAATGTTTTTCTGTTTTATTGAGACTTTGATTCTAGTTCATATGTCTATGTGTGGCTAGAATCCTTTTTCCGAGGGTTTAGGGAGTAAACATGATTTGAGTTTCTGACTGTTTGATTCAATCAATCGAGATTGTTACTCCTTTTTATGTTCTTGTTTATATTGTTTGCTTTATTGCTTGATCACCAATTTAGCATAATCGTAGGTTTTAGTTTGATATCGAGAGATGATAATTATTACCTGAACAAAGAAGTTAGAACACATTTATTTTAATTATAAAGGGAATTGATATTTGTGAGGGCGTTAATCCTAGGAGCTTTTAGGAGTTGCATGTTAGAAGTGTAATCCGGAGACGGTAGCCTTCCATGTAATCAACGGTTTGTATGCCATGAGAGTGGGTATAGACTAGCTTTGAGATTGCCTTAGGAATCATCTTGATGATTGAAATGAACTTGTTAATTAGTTATGAGAATCTGTTGAAACCTTTGCCTTGGGAAATTCTTCTTATATTTGTTTCTCTGTTTCGCATCTTGATTTATTTGTTTTCTGTTATTTATTTATTTAGTTTTAAAAATAAAACTCTTAATTTCGATTATCCAGATAGAGGATTAGGATTTAGGATAGGAATTGATATTAGTTAGTCTCTGTGGAATACGACCTTGCTTGCTACTGTACACAGTTGCACCTGTGCACTTGCGGTGTGCTAAGAAATTAGTGAACAAATTTTTTGGCGCCGTTGCCGGGGACTGATTATTTATCAGTACTATCTGTAGATTGTTTGATACTAATCTAGATTTTTATTTTTAGGTTAAGGTGCAGATAGGCCCCTCAAGTGAAGGCTCTTAGAGCATTTCACTCCTCTTACTAACTGTGTGTGCAGATTGGCCCTCGAACTCAAAAAAATGGTGCAGATCGCCCCCTCTGACTTAACACCGTTATGGGCCGTTAGTCAGAGGGGGCGATCTGCACTGTTTTTTTGGAGTTCAGGGGCTAATCTACACCTTTTCCCTTTTTAGAGTTCGGGGGCTAATCTGCACACCGTTCATTAAAAAAAATCACATCTCATCTTCTCCGACCAACTTTTCCAGCGTCAATCGCCGTCAGATAAGGAAAATCATAAAACAAGTTCCCAAGCCCCAAATCGGGAATTCCAAATCGGCGTCATTGCTCTCGAAAATCACATAATCGAAATGGAAACTCGAATTCTCCCTCGAACGTCACCGCCCCCAATTACAGAATCACCCCCAACGAATCAAACTTCGTCTCGCCGTAGGCGATGATCGTGACCCCAATCGAGATCGAGATCATGTTGGCCATGGTCTCTGATTTGAAGGCGTCCTTCTTCAACAGCACGCCGATAGTGTAGATGGCGACGGGCATCGTCGGCCTTTATCACCGGATTTCGCCGAATTTGAGAGAAGGAGGCGACTCCTTATCGCTAAAAGCTAGGCGACTCCTCATCGAGAAAAGCCAAGCGGCGGGTTCACCGGATATTGCAGCGGCGATTTCTAACGGAATGGGAGAATTAGGGCTCGTCCTTGACGCTAAGCGTGTGCAGTCGAGCGAGCTCCGAGGTTTAGGGCCCAAGAGAGAAAGAAAGGGGCGGCGCCCTTCGCCGGCCTCGCCGGAGCTTGAATCAGCGACAACGACGATCAAATTTTGAGCGAGAGAGATGAATTAATTAAAAAGTTAAAAGATGCAGATTGGCCCCTGAACTCCGAAAAAACGGTGCAGATCGCCCCCTTGACTAACGGCCCATAACGGTGTTAAGTCAGAGGGGCCGATCTGCACCGTTTTTTTGAGTTCGGGGGCCAATTTGCACACACAGTTAGTAAGGGGACTGAAACGCTCTAAGGGTCTCCACTTGAGGGGCCTATCTGCACCTTAACCCTTTATTTTTTATTATTTTTATTTATGTTCTTTATTTTTCTTTTGGTTCTTATTTTTAGTTCTGGAGTTTTTCCAGGTAGTGCATGAGCAGCTATGGAGATTTTTGATAGCATGGGCACTACATGCTATCAATGGCCAACCGAGAGGGTATATTTGAATAATGTTGCTGCCGCCACAAGTTCTGATTCGGTTACTTTGTTAGCCACTCAAATCGCTGCATTGACTTCCAAGGTAAATGCTTTGATTATTGCTAAGATGGAGTCAGCTGTGAAAAATCCGATGATGATGAAAGAGGTAAATTTTGGTAGCAATTGGAATTTCAAGAATTTTCAGCAGGGTGGATTTCAAAGAGGACAGCAGGGAAACAATCAGAGTTGACAACAGTTCTATCATGGAGGGGTCCTGAATAACGCACTTCAGGCTCCACCAGGCTTCTCTGTCACCAATGGTGTCATCAATGAGGAGAAGAAGCCTAATTTGGAAGAGCTACTGATGAAATTTATCTCCAAGTCGGATGACTGGATGGAGAAGCTTGAGTCTACCACTGTTTCTTTAGGGACTCAGATGAAGGTATTTGAGACTCAGATGACTCAAATGACCACTGCTATTAGCAATCTATATCAGTCGAGCCAATTCCCAAGCAATACCGTGGTGAGTCTAAAAGAGCAGTGTAAGAGCATTGAGCTTGAAAATGAAACTTCATATGAAGTGCCTCAAGTGATAGAAGAAGAGCAAGAAGTTCAGAAAGTTGAGATGAGCTTGGAGGATGAAAATTTTAAAAGTGTTGAAGAGTGCAATGTCCTAAATGTAGTCGACACTTGCATCAACCAAGAGAAATTATTGAAGGCTTGTCTCTTTAGCTTTTATCTAACTCCATCTTTTGATTTTAATTTTGATTCATCTAATGAACACTTTTTGGAGTGTGGTAGTACTTTTGATTGTTCACAGGATGACCATTGTTTTCAAGATATTTGGAAGCTTGGAAAGTCACTTTATCATTGGTTCGCAACAAATGATGTACTCAAATTTGATGAAAAGTGGCCGCCACCTATACCTGCTAGATCGTCAAGCTAACGACGTTAAAAATAGCGCTTATTGGGAGGCAACCCAATTATGGCTAGTTCGTTTTTTTCGTTTATTTATTCGTTTTCGTGTCCCACAATTCTTTTTCAAATTTATTCTCCTTGGTGGTGAATAAGTTTGGGGGGATGTGTTTTTGTGGGTGCACTTTTATTTTGGTAGTTCTTGTTTGTGTCGTTTAGTCTTATTTTGGTTGTTTCTCTGTGATGATACCTTGATGAAGATGTGAGTAGTGTAGAGATTGATTGGATAACCGGCTCATGATGATTTCTGATTAAAATTTTGGAATCGCATGCGTTTGTGTTGATATTGTTGAGATTGAGCATGAGTGATGAATGATAAGCGTGGTATCTATGTATTTGCAATCAATGAAATAAGTTGTTGAGCCCTGACTGTTATTATTTTACAGTCTTATTTCTTATTCTTGAGTGATTGTTCAAGCATGCATGTTTCTCACTAGAACTTGTCTTGGTTTCTCCCTCGAGGTCACATGGTGTGCTTAATAACTTTGAGATGATAGAAGGCCGTCTTTGCTAGCCTATATTTTTCATAATTGTCCTTTTACTAAATGATCTTAGTTCGCCCCTTTGAGCCTTATTATCCATATTCTTTGTTTTAGCCATGGGTGGGAGCTTGGAGATTGTTGTTATGGGGTTGTTGGTTTGTGGAGATGTGTGATTATGGATTATGAACTTTGATATTGATTGAAAAATCCTAGTACCCTACAAGTTGTTGAAAAAAAAAGAGAGAGAGATAAAAGAGAGAAAAGAATAAAAAAAAATGGGTATATAGGATGCTTTAGAAAGTCATAATGTCATGAGAAATAATTGATGAGTTGTGATGGATTTTGTATTGAAAATTTTGGTTATATGAGAGGAAGAGGCCGTGACTCCTCTTGAGTGGGCCATAAACGGGCTCTCTGATATCAATATATCTTGGGGGTAAATGGTAATATAAGGGGTACTTCTAATTAAAATATTTCAAATTCATATCTCACCCATGCTTTATAAATCGAGCATATTGTTAGAGTATAGGTTATACTCTATTACATTATCATTATGTAAATAATTTGTAAATATCAACAGGTGTATTTTTGGAGTCAGTCCAATATCTATCATTATACTTGAATTTGAATGAAACGGTATGATAGTTATCTTTGCGGATTTTTAGCAGCTTTTGGAGAGTTATTTTTTGGATATACATTGCTTCGAATATCATAATCTATTGGTGCATTATTGGATCGTATTTTACAAATAACTCTTCCTCTATTGGTGGAGTCCTATTCGAGCTATAACTCTTGCTAGGGTTCGATTATTTAAGAGCTATAAAGAGGACGATTTGAAGCTGACGCTTTCATTTTTATTCTACTGATATTGAGGAGAATATATTCGTGCTTTAGTTCAGATCATACTGTGTGTGAGTGTGTGATCTCTGTCAATTGTTTTTTCATTGTGTTCTTGAGCGATTGATTGGGCTTGTGTGAATTTGAAGCCGTCAGTCGTAGGTGTTTTATCACAGAATTGAGTAATCGTTCTTGGCGTAATGTTCTTTATTGTTTTAGTACAATTAATCTATAATATTGTATCTGCACATGTACTTACTTTTTCTGTGTGCTCAATTTTATGTCTTTGGATATGTGACAACTTCACATATCATGTGTATTTTTCTAGTACAATTCATATATATATATATATATATATATATATATATATATATATATATATATATATATAGGGTGTGGTTCTAGAGAGAACTACATTATTTGTGAGAACGGGAGAACCATCAAATCTAATGCATCCACTGTAAAAATTAATGCATTCGCTGTTAAAATTAATGCACTAAAAAAATTATTAAAAAAAATGCTCCCTTCAGGATTCGAACCCAGGATCTTCATTCATCCAACAAGATGATGCATCCACCGTAGATCTTGATGATCGAATGGCTGAAAATGGTTCTCCGGTCTTCTTTTATTTATGGTTCTTTCTTGAACCTCTTCCTATATATATATATATATATATATATATATATATATATATATATCTTTTATGATTTACCTGTAAATATACAATGATCGAGTTTAAATAGAGTATATATACGGTGTGCAATTAGAGAAGAGTTCATTTCTTTAGTTATTATCGCTATGTATGATGATTTAATCCGGGCTTGCTTCCATCTCTGTTTATTTTTTTTAAATTTTTTTGTGGTAAACTGTAGGAATATTATTAAAATGAGTAGTGACACCCGAAAATTGGAAGACCAACCACATATAATCTGGTGGCTCAGTCCACACATGAGGGTTCGCAAAATCCCAAGCAGATCAGGCAGTAGTATGAGCCATGAGAGTACAATCTCTACTAATATACTTAACATGGACTGTACCTAACTCTTGGAGCAGACCTTGCAATCACTAATGAGAGCTCCAAATTCTATTCGGTCCTCGTCATTGATAAGCGCCAAAGCATCTATAACCACTCTGCAATTCGACTGCAAAAATACCTTTCCCAACCCCAAACTCTTAATCCAAGACAGTGCGTGCCTCTCGAATTCTCATCGCTTCGCCTTCCTCAACACGACTCCGACCAGGCAAACATGAAACAACAAGTGCGAGCTGCATAAAACTTTGTTAGTCCTGAGCACCGTCACAATTCCCGTTGCACCTGGGGCAGTAAAGAAAGTTGCATCAACGTCACACGCCAGCTAGCCCCACGGAAGATCATGCCAAGCTTTGCAATGCAGCACCACCACAGCTGCTCGTCCTGCTTGCTGGCCATTCAACCCTCATGCAACTTTTCAGTCTTGTCTCGCCAACTCTATTTGCCATTCGAAAAAAATATTATGTAGTTAATTGTTCAACTTTTTGGACTTCAGGGGCTTAATTATTTGATCCAATATTGACTATGGAGAGCAATACGCTATAGGGGACTCTACAATAGAGATGGATCTGCACCTTATTTGATTTTTGATTTTTTAAATGGGTGTTCGAATACTCAAATAACTGATTCGGTTAACTGAATCGGTTATTGGGTAACTGATCACCCAAAACCTGAAAATTTCACTAACCGAATCGGGAACGATTAGTGAAATATGACATATTTTGAGTTCGAATAATCGAAAATTACGGTACAAATAATCGAACCTTAGGTACAATTATTTCCTTTGGGCTTCCAAAAAAAAAAGCAACTTCAGTTTGCAAAGCAATTCTGATAGTTGATAGTAGTAGATTTCTAGCCTATATACAGTCGCTCACAGGCGATCACAGCCTCTATAAATCACAATATAATTGTATTGTTTGGGTTTCAATTCACATTGCTTGGGAGATGGGAACTCCAGGAAAGTGACTTTGTTTTGTTTTTGTCAGGCTAGAAAAATATTTTTGCAATACTATAATACATATGTCATTTATAACTTTTAAATAGACTTAATTAAAGTAACTATTAAATATTATAATACATGTGGTAATTATTGGAGCAGATGATGTAAAATTATTTTGAAATAAAAAATGTGGTCTTCACTAAAACATAGACAAAATATAATAAAAGACTCAGAGTACTAAAAAGAAAAATTAAATATACGAGGAATGGGATATGACCAAAAGATAACACTCAGTCAAAAATTAATTTTGCATTTTTGACGATGATGTTCCATCATCTTCTAATCCAAACAACCATTGAAATTGTTGGTCGTGGTCACTGTCGTCATTGTTTTGAACGAGAAGCACAGCTAGAGGTAACTCCACCACCAACGACTCGAAATGCAAAGTCCCCTCCGTCAAGTAGTTCATCACTCTCCATAGCACCCTTCCAATTTCTCGACGCCCTTTCATCAATTTCAGACATTAAACCACCGTCCATTTCAAGAACCTTAATTTCCAGTTCCAAATAACCAAATTAACATGTTAGCAAACGCTTATATATATATATATATAACTATACCTAAAAGAGGGTATAGTGTACGGGTAATCAATGCATAAAAGTAAAAAATACAGATATAATTTATTTAATTTTTTAATTAGCAATTTGATCTATTTGAATTTACGATTATAGTAAAACCTCTTTAAAATAATACTCAATAAATTAATAAACTCTATAAACCAAATAAATTTCTCTTATCCCAACTTGAGTCAATTCAAACCATAATTAATTTTAACAAAATAATAATATAATAAAATAATAATATTTTAGAGAACCCTTAGTAAATTTATAGGTCCCATTAATATTATAAATTAATAATTATTAAAATATTATAACTTTTTTTTGAATTATATTAAAATATTATAACTATGAATACTATATGGTTACTTGTTAAAATATGAGTCTATTGTTGAATCATTTTGAGCTTGATCATCATTAGGATCTTCACTAATATCAGCCACACAATGAATTGATAATAGATATATGCATTTATTTAATTTAAATATTATCTCTCATTTTTTAATAAATATAACTTGATTTAAAATTGTAATTTTCAAAATTAAGAATTTTTTTTATAGATTAGATAGTTATTAAATTATCTATATATTAACATATTATTAATTATTGAGATTTTATTGTATTTTCTTAGAAATTTCATACTGAATTTTCAAACACATACATATCAAGGTATGATAATATTTATATACAATTCAATGTATACATGATATGTACCCTATTTATTTATTTTCATTTATCTACTTAAGTATCTATATTCTCTCTCTCTCTCTCTCTCTCTCTCTCTCTCTATATATATATATATATATATATATATATATATATATATATATATATATAGGGGAAGGCTAAAATAAGAACGCTTCTTAAAATATAAATTGGGAACCATTTTCAGCCCTTAGATCATCAAGATCTACGGTTGATTCATCACCTTGTTGGATAAATTCATGGTCCTGAGTTCAAATCCCAAATGTAGCAAAAAATTATTTTTCGCAATTCATGCCTTTATACAGTTTATTCATGCGTGTTATACATAAAATTCATGCATTTTTGCTAGTTCGTAATTCTTAAAAGAAGGGTGGTTTATTGAATAACTGCCCCCTATATATATATATATATATATATATATATATAATAGATTTTGGATAAGATAATGTAATTAATTAATAAATTTATAGTATTTTAATATCTAATAAATTAATATATTTTTCTAAATATATAATACTCCCACCATCTCATTACAAATGTTTCATTATTTTTAGGCACAGAGATTAAGAGATGTGTAATTAGTAGATAAAATGAGTTGGTAAAAAGAGCTAAATAAATTGAAATTTGTAAAAGTAGGTATAGAGAGATAGCTCAGATAGGTGGTGGGTTCATAATTAATTAGTCTCTTAATTATTTACTAAAAAGGGGAATGAAACATTTGTAATAGGACATCCCATTTAAAAAACTGGGACATTTGTAATGGGATGCAGAAAGTAATATAATTTACATAATTACCCTTAAATATAAATACTAATAGGGATCGATACTTTGTGCCTAAGACACTTTTTCATTAGTATAGATTATAGGGTTCTTCTTAAAATATAACTTGAATTTTGGTCTCGTTGACTTTTTAGCTTGAATTTTGAAAAGATACATATATAACTTGTATACTTATTTATGTTGTTCATTTAATAATCTATGTCAAATATTTCGTCCAACTAAAGCTAGCGTGAATTAGAGTTTTGTGGCTGGATTTCTGACTCAAATTTTCAAGTTTTCACAATTTCACAAGTTCTTCGAATTTCCGATAAACTCTAATCCACATGCCATTAAGTTGACAACCTTGTTAAGTATAGGCCAAATTTAACAATTTTCTCAAATTGTAGCTAAAAGTTAGTATGGAATTAAAGTTGGGACTATAATTTAAGAATAATTCATAATTATATGTGAGAGATTGAGAGAGCTAGAGTTAGGTACGTTGAGGGTGTCCAAAGTCAATGCAACAATCTTAGCATTTCCAAGTTGCTCAAGCATCCGAACACAATTTCAGAGCCATCATTCTTTCATTTTCTATGTAATCCGATTGTTTATGAATGTTCAAGTGAAGTTTCTCCAACATTGGGAGATTAATATTGGAACATTCCAAAGGTTTATAATCCTCGTATCTAAACGAGGTAAGCAACGGGGCAGAAATTTCCCCCATCAAATGAGAATACGTATTATCCTGATCAATAATTTCAAGAATCCTAAGCTTCGGAGCCTTCACAACAAGCCCATAGGCCATAAACAAGCCCGAAAACGGCTCCTTCACGAAGGTATAATATTGACGAACGCAGTGCTTTCAAGACAAAGGGTTTTCAAATGGCTGCTTCGGCATACAAATCACGTAGCGGAACTGCCTGAGCTCAAGCTCCCGCAGCGTTCGTGCAGCGAAGAACGCGGCGGGGAGCGTCAGATCCATGGAGGCGGAGGGATTGGACGGCGTGGAGCACGCATTCCTCCACGAACGAAGCTGCGAGAGGTGGAAGCTGCGGAGGGTGGCGGTGAGAGAGGAAGTGGGAGAGAGATTGTGTGGCGGGTGAGGTGGAAGACTGGAAGTGGAGATGGGAGAGGGAAAAGCAGAGGTTTTTCCATTTTGTGGAGAGAATGGTTGTTTGAACGGCTTGATTGGTGTCGATCAACGAGAGGATTCGTTGGAGTATTGCGTCTGGGAGTTCTGATTCTGTCTTCGTTTTTTTTTTGAATGATTAATTTTGATGCAACAATCTTCTTGCTTCTTCGTTATTGCATATGTGATAGTCTTTTCGGTGTCCCAATTTGATTTTTTGACCGGTTCTGTTTTTTATTTATTGACTTTCAATTCAGGGAAGCACGTTCCTTCCCATTATCTTGCAACTTGCAAATATGTACTTATTTTTTTTATTTTGGGTTAATTGTCCCTCAAGTAAAAAAAAAATGGGTTAGTTGTCGAATATATTACTCCTTCTATTCCATTTATATAAATTAATTAGAATTTATACAAAGATTAAAAAACACATTAAAAATAAAAATATACTCCCTCCGTCCATGAAAGAACTTCTTAGGAGGGAGCGACACGAGTTTAAAAAAAAAAATTGTTAAGTGCATTGAAAGTGGAGAAAATGTATATAGACATAGCCAAATCAAAGTACAAAAATAAAATACACCAGTGGAATGGGATGGGACCAAAATTTAAAGCTCCAACTATACTAGAAAACATATTAAAAGAAGCATATCAACACCAGACATCAGATAAAAACAACAGTCATCAGTCATCAATATATTCTTAAAGTTCTTTGATATTGACATAAGCCAGGTTTAAAACTTGACTCCACCATCTTGTCCAAATTAGGGCGTAAGAAGCTCTTGGGGCAAGCTAAAATATTATTCACTCCGTCCCGCTTCAAAAGACCTTATTTTATTTTAGGCTATCCCCTTTCAAATTACTTCATCCAAATTTAGAAATATTTAATACTATTTTTTGGATGATTCCACCACCACTTTACACCTTTATCACACATTTCTTAATTTTCGTGTTGAAAAATTTAGGATCATTTGAAGTGGGACGGAGGAAGTTATTTTATACTCCCTCCGTTCCATTAGACTCACTACAAGAATTCAGCTCATAGACAACATAATATAGACAACATGCTTCTAAACCGGTTGTCTATGATAATTATAGACAACGGTTTTGGAAAAACCGTTGTCTATTTAGGGCGGTCATAGACAACGGTCTGAACCTCGTTGTCTATCCAAAATCGTTGTCTATTTAGGGCGGTCATAGACAACGTTTCTGAAACACGTTGTCTATTATAACTATAGACAACGGTTTTGAAAAATCGTTGTCTATTTAGGACGGTCATAGACAACGATATTGGAAAAATCGTTGTCTATAAAAGAGGAGTTTTTTCCTACATTTTTCTCTCTCTTCTTTCACTAATTTTTTTTTACTATTTTTTTCTTTAATTTTTTTTAAGAACATCATCAAATTTAATTCATAAAAAGAATACTTAATACTACATCTTAAATTTAAGTTAATGAAAAAATATTTAATATGGTATAAAAATCATAAAAAATAAATAAATTATGAAAAAACAAAATTAAAAATATTTTATTTTTTTTCTCTTCATTAACATTTTATACCCATATTAAACATTTAAACCCAACACTAACCCAATTTCCATATACTAAAAAAGTTCTATTTTTTTAAATTCATAAATTTTCACTTTAAATTCATAATATTTCATAGAACATTAAAATTAACCTATTCTCTACAATAACTATGATTTGTATAATAATCAATCCCCATATATATCCTTTTTATTTTTAGTGAGTTAGTAATTCCGCCTCTATAATTTGCTAGTATTTCTTATTGGGCAATTTGATAGTTTTTATTTATTTAATATGATTAATAGTATTTAAGTATTAACATATTCTAGAATGTGGGGTTAAGTTTGTATACAATTTAAAATTAAGTTAATGTCTAAAAAACAAACAATATAAGGTAATAATATATCTCTCTCTCACTATTCCCCTTATCTGCGCCGCGCCCCCTCCCCTCCCATCTCACTATCTCTCTCTCAGATTTCATCCCTCTCTCTCAGCCCTAGGTCCCGCCGCCACAGCCACTTTGCTCCATCGCCGGAGCCCGGCAGCTCCATCGCGGCCAACCGCCATCTTCTCCCTCCTCTCCCTTTTCTTTCTATCACTTTCTCTCTTCTCACACCCAACGCACACACCCAGATCCGCACTCAAATCAGCGGCGTGGGTGCCGCCGCTCGTCCTTCCCGGCAAAGCAACGGCTCCCACAGAATCCGCCGCCGCCAGCCACGCCGCCTCCCCCTCCTGACTACCGACGACACTAGCGCCGCCGTCCTCACTCTCCTCTCCCCCAGATCTGACAAAATCTCTCCCTCACTTCGGCGGACGACAGCAGCCCTCCTCCGGCCGCCGCCACCGCTCGTTCTCCCCTTCAAATCTTCAACCGACAGCAGCAGAGTCGCGGCCGCCGCCGTCCGTCTGCCTTGGTAAAAACCCTATATTTCTTTAGTTTCTAATTCCTTTCATTTCGTTCCCCTTTTTGTTTAAAAACTGAAATTCTCTTCTCATTCCCTCTTTGGCAGACGGTGGTGGAGGAATTTTTGGTGGTTTGGAGGCGGAGTGAGGAAGGTTTGGAGTTGGTGGATGGGAGAGGGGCGCCGGAGGAAAGGGCGAAGGAAGGCGGAGGCAGCGCCCAGCGGAGAGTGAGAGCGTGGGTAGTGTTCATAGCTTGTCCATTTGATGTTTAGAAAGAAACGACGCACCCTTTTGATTCAAATGTTGGATGAAATTTGTGATGTTGGATGAAATTTGTGATGTTGTAATATTTGATTAATAATGTTTGAATGAATGTATGGATTTTTAGTATTAATATATGTATTTTTAGTTTTCTATTATGAGTTTTTAGTATTGATAAATATATATTTAAAAAATTAGGAAATATAAATAAATTACAAAAAAAGTTATTTTAAAAACCATTGTCTATATTAGAATAGACAACGATTTTTGTTCGTTGTCTATCAGAGAATAGACAACGGGTTTTCGACCGTTGTCTATTAGAGAATAGACAACGATCGGAAAACCGTTGTCTATGACCGCCCTCCAATAGACAATACTCTAATTTACAACAGTTGATTTTCTAATAGACAATGGGTTTTGTCCGTTGTCTATTGGCGTTTTTCTTGTAGTGACTTATCCCATTTCTTTTGGGCATGGTTATTAAGGAGAATTAAATTAGTGTAGTAAAAGTGTGTAAAGGTGTGAGACCATATTATTTATAGTGTAAAATCACTACTAAAAACAGAAACATGACAAAATCAATAGGACAACCGAAAAAGGTAAACAGGACATGATCAATGGGACGTAGGAAGTATTTGATCAGATTGCAGACGATGATGTTTCATGTTCTATACCAAACAACAGTTCAAGTTGTTGTTCATCACTGTTGTCTTCAAACAAGTCTTCATAATTCTTTTCAACCACAACCACATCTTGAGGTAACTCCACCTTCAGTAATGACTCCGAAACCAAATTCTCCTCCGTCAAGTAATTCAACACTCTCCGCAGCACCGTCGCTATTTCCCGACGCCCTTTCATCAATTTCAGACATTTCATGTAGGGAAATGGGCAAGGGCTTTGCTCAAGCAAACCACGGTCCATTTCAAGAACCTTTGCAGCCCCAAACACGCAAACAGGTTAGCAACACTAGTATATATAATTAATTATATAGGGTTAATTATAATTTATGTCTCTAACTTTCAATTATATTAGAAAAATATCCTCGTTTTGACTTCAAAACCCCTCAAATTTGGATTTTTTTTTATCCTTGCAGCAATTATAAAATTAATTATAGAAAAAGCCCTAAACTTTTAGAATCCAGCTATGTAACATGGGATAAATCTAACTTTTTCAAAAATTGAGGGTTCTTGAAATGTAAACGTAAATTAAGGATATTTAAATTTTTGGAGAAGGCTGAAAGTTGGGAATAGAAACTATGATTAACCTTAATTATATAATAGAGAGAGTTACCTTGAGGGTGCTCAAAGTTAATGCAACAATCTTAGCATTTCCAAGTAGCTGAAGCATCCTAACATATTTCAGAAGCATGGTTTTTTCACCAAAAAATACATATCTATTATGCGGTTGTAGTTTTTTATGAACATCCAAATAAACCTCCTCCAACATTGGGAGATTAACCTTGGAACATTCGAAAGGAAAATAACCCTCGTATCTAAACCAAGTAAGCAACGGAGCAGAAATCTCCTCCATCAGCTGATCAGAATAATAATACGAATTTTTCTGAACAATTTCAAGAAACCTAAGTTTGGGAGCCTTGACAACAAGCCTATAAACCGAACACTGGCGAAGAGTAAGCTTCTCCAACTCCGGGAAGCCTGAAAACGGCTCCTTCAAGGAAGAAAAATACTGACCATCATTCACGAACGCAGAGCTTTCAAGATACAGGGTTTTCAAATGTGGTAACGAGAACTGCTCCGGTACACAAATCACGCAGCCCAGCTGCCTGAGCTCGAGCTCCCGCAGCGTCGTGGAGGCGAAGAACGAGGCGGGGAGAGTGAGTTCGGGGCGGCAGCGCAGCTGGAGGCGGAGGGACTGAACGCCGTGGTCGATGGCGTGGAGCACGCATTCCTCCACGAATGCTGCGTCTGCGTAGAGCTGCAGATCATGGCTGTGCTCGAATGAGAGGTGGAAGTTGCGGATGGTGGTGGCTCCGTCGCGGTGAGAGAGGAAGTGGGAGACGGAGTGGGAGAAGCGGTGGGAGAGAGCTTCTCGATTCTTTAAGGTGGCGCGGCTGTGGACGGCGAAGCTGCTGAGGCGGAAGTGGAGGTCGGAGAGGGAAAAGCAGAGGTTTTTCCATCTCGTGGAGAGAATGCTTGTTTGAACAGCTTGATTGGTGTCGATACACGACAGAATTTGTAGCAGAATTGCGTCTGGGAGTTGGCTGATTCTGTCTTGCTCCATTTTTTATGATGAGTTTTGATTTTGGGGGAGGATCAATCTTCTTGGTAATAAATATATATGTGAGGAGTTTTCTTGGTGACCAAATTTGGATATTGACTGATTCTGTGTGTTTATTTTTATTTTTTCATTTCAATTTCAATTGACTTTCAGCGAAGCACGTCTATATATTTATTGCCGGGTCTTACTCTTTCCCCTTGTCATGCAAGTATGTGATATCTTATTTTATTTTGGGTTAACCGAGTAAATCATTTCCCAATTTTGGCATCATCTTAAGATATCTTCATAATGATTTTAACTTTCATAGTAATTCATTTTGACGTTGAAACGTGGTAGAGAAAGGGCGAATTGGAACCAGCCCCTGTCTTAACAGAGTAGATCCATTTATCTTCAAATCTCCATTTTTGTTTTTTTGATCTTCGCATCTCCATGGCATCGTTCAATTATTCATTATATATCTGCGATTAGTTCTCCAACAGTCATTATTTTACTCCAAGCCACCAACCTTAATTAGTTTTACTAACGCGCAATAGATATCAAAATTCATAGTTAAAATTACAAGCTGGCCTGCTCACGCAATATTTCTGTCTTTATAAGTTATATAGTAGAGGTAATTATGAAAGAGCCAAAATAGTATATATCCATTTTGACATAACAAAGATAAATTATAGCCACTAATATAATTACATGTAAATTTTATCTTTTAATCTGTAAGAGTGCATTAGAAAACATATTATATGAATGAAATCAATATTTTGTGGTTGAGCACGAAAAAACAAGAGAACATTGTAAAGATTGTTGATATTGATATTTCTCCACCATCGATCTTGTCCAAATTTGAGCGCAAGAAGCTAAGTCAAACATGTCAAAAATTCGTAAACGAGACTATAATTATGTTCGAAACAGCAGTTGGAGTTGCAGTTGATCATCACTGTCGTCTTGGTCATCCGAATTCTCTTCAACCACATCCACACCATCGAAGTTCCCACTGTCAAGTAGTTCAATACGCTCGTCGAAGTTTGATTAATTTCAGACATTTCAAGTAGGGGAATGGCTCAACTAAATCTATACAGTTCACCACCATGGACGAGCAGATAGCTGTCAAGATAAAGGGTTTTCAAGAGTGGTAAACGAAACTGTCCAGGTACATAAATCCCGCAGCTGAACTGCCTGAGCTCGAGCTCCCGCAGGCGAAAAGCGCGGCGGTGAGTAGGTGCGTGGGTTCTTGCAGTGGAGGCGGAGGGATTGAACGCCGTGATTCATGGCGTAGCTCACGAATTCAGCGGCCAACTGGTGTCGAATGAGAGGTGGAAGTTGCGAGTTGGCGATCGCGGGTGGTCGGAGAGGGAACGCCAGAGGTTTTTCCATCTTGTTGATTGATGTCGATCAAGGAGAATTGGATCTGGGAGTTGGCTCATTCTGTCTTCCTCCATTTTTTTATATGATGAATTGTAATTGATTCTGATATTCTTGGTAAATTTCTTGGTATCTAAATTTCAATCGTCACTAAAAACAAATTCTGCATTCACTTTTAGTGCACGTCTATTGCCGGGTGGGTTTTTCTCTTCCCCTTGTCAAGCAAGTATGTATGATTATTTTCGGTTAGTTGTGAATAAATTACTCCCTGTTCATTTTGTAATTTTTTTTTATTTAGATACCAAATAAGTTTGACCTTTAGAAGCTTTCGCTATTGTTATTTATGCTCACTCCAATACTCTTGTCTATAGATGTGGCAAAATTGACTTGTGGACCTTGGGCCACATATTATGGACTTTAGGAGCAGCTCCGGTCTTGTGTCTCATAGGGTCCTAAGCAAAAATTAGAAAATAGGCTCTTATATATATATATATATATATATATATATATATATATATATATATATTTTTATATTAATGACACAATAACAATATATTAACATAATTTTTTTTGACCAATTATTCAAAAGAGTTTTCAACCAAAAAGTATTTGAGAATGCACAAAGAAATCAACATTAATAGTGTAATCTAGATGACAAAAAGAACTTTCATAAGACGGATATAAGCTTTGAAATTCTATTTTTATTATTAAGAAAAAATAATTTATATATACATATTATTAAAAAAATCAAAAAAATTGAACCCCCAAAAATTTGGGATCCTAGCAGCATGTTGATTGTTGAGCATATGATCAGATACGAGCTTGTTTAAGACTTAGGTGGTAATTAGAGCTTAAGTGGCATAATTTGAGTTGTTGGTCATTATTATAAAAATTAGGTTTTTTGATATACTTACTTTTAATTTTGGTGGGTATATGTTCTCTTTAGTTAAAAGAGGTGGGTGTTAGCACTATTAATTACCTCTAGATTTTATTTGCTTTATGATAGATGGGTAAAATTTGTCTTTGAATATTAGAAGTCGGTATTTAAAATTTGTGTTAATTGCACCAAATATCATAAACTTTTTCATAATTTAAAAAAAAAATCATTTTTTTATCTTAGATTGAATTAATCGTTCATTTTTTCCATGATTTTTTCCCTCCTCAAATCGGAGTTGGCGTGGCACTGATGTGGCTCGTCGGCACGCGCCACACACGTTCCACTCCGGCGATTGAAAAAATTGCGTTTTTTTACTACACCAAATATCACGAACTATACCCGAATTCCATTTTCCCCATAATTTTTCATTTTTTTCATTCTTCACCCACGTTGCTCGGAGCTTCGGCGATTTGAATGGTAACTTGTGATGATTTGCGGGGATAATCCGATTATGTATTTTCAAGCTTATTGGGGGTGGAGGACGGCGGAGCTTCGACTATTTCAACTGATGGAAGACACATTATTGATGGTGGCGGCCGGTGAGATGGATGGCGCCGCGATGGAAGACAGGCGAAGCTTCGGCTGGCAGCGAGATGCGCGATGGAAGACAGGAGGCGGTGGGTGCCGACGGCCCACAGCGGCGGCCGGCGAGATTGGGATGGAAGAGAATAAGGCAGCCGATTTTTAGGGATTTTTTTTCTAATTCAAGTGATATTAGGCCTTTTTTGTGTGATTTTGTTATTTGAGTAATTTTAAATTAATATATATTCCACATCAATGTTATGTCTAAATTTAAATTCGCATCAGCGCCACGTCAACTTTCTGGTCACCTGAGCTAAAAATTATGGAAAAAAGTGAACGGCTAATTCAATTTGTGATAAAAAAATGATTTTTTTTAAAATTATGAGAAAAATGAAATTCTGACAAAATTGGTGATATTTGGTGCAATTAACCCTAAATTTAAATGCACATCAGCGCCACGTCAACTTTCCGGTTACCGGAACTAAAAATCGTGGGAAAAATGAACAACTAATTCAATTTATGATAAAAAATGAAATTTTTTAAAATTATGGTAAAAATAAAATTCGGACAAAATTGGTGACATTTGGTGCAATTAACCCTTAATATTTTGCCTCGAACAAGGAATGAGATGGGATTAAAAGATAAAACTCCAAATACAACAAAATTAAACAACTTCAGAAGTGCTAGACTAGAAAACATTTTAAAAGAAGCATATCCCAACACCAGAGAAGAATGGTAATTGTCTTTTTCATCTTGTCGTGTTTGATACCCAATGCCAAAAGATGAAGAAACAATTACCAATATTTTTTGGTTTAGAAGTCTGGGATTAAAAAAAAAAAAAAAAAAGGAGAGATAATATTGTAAAGATTGTTGATATTGATATTTAAGGTTTAGAAGTTGAGTCAGCCAGGTTGTGCAAGCTAGTGGAAGATGCGAAAATCAAACTTGATAATTATGTTTCATCTTCTATTCCAAACAGCTGTGGGAGTTCCAGTTCATCATCACTGTCGTCTTCGTCTCCCGAGTACTCTTCAACCACACTCACACCATCAGGAAACTCCACCTTCGCCGACTCACTTAAATACTTCATCACGCTCTGTAGCACCCTAGGAATTTCGCGACGCCCTTTCATCAATTTCAGACATTTCAGGTACGGAAATGGACAAGGCTTTTGCTCAATCAAACTACGATCCTTTCCTAGAACCTTTCAGTTTGAAAAACAAGCATACAAGTAAGCACTAGTGTGTATATATATATGCATGAGAGAGACACAGATATATAGTTACCTTGAGAATGTCCAGAGTTAATGCAACAGTGGTAGCATTTCCAAGTTGTTGAAGCATCCTAACACATTTCACACGCATCCCTTCCTCGTAGAATCTTTTATAAATGTCCAAATTGACTTCCTCCAACACTGGGAGATTAACATTGGGACATTCAAAAGGATAGTGCCCCTCATATCTAAACCAAGTTAGCAATGGAGCAGAAATCTCTTCCATCTCCAATCGTTCCTGAATAATTTCAAGAAATCTAAGCTTGGGAGCCTTAACGACAAGCCTATACAGCATACACCGGCGCAGGGTGAGCTTCTCGAGCTCCGGGAAGCGCGAAAACGGCTCCTTGAGGATAGTATACAGGAAATCATGTTTGAAGAAGCGAGTGCTTTCAAGATACAGGGTTTTCAGATGTGGTAAACAAAAGTTTCCAGGTAGAGAAATCCCGCCGCTAAATTGTCTGAGATGGAGCTCCCGCAGCGTTGTCGAGGCGAAAAACGCGGCAGGGAGATTCAGAAGTGGGCCGCCGGGAGCGTGGAGGCGGAGGGATTGGACGCCGTGACTGACGGCGTAGTACGCGCATTCCTCCACGAATTCGTGGGCCGGCCCACCGGTGTCCAATGAGAGGTGGAAGTTGCGGATGGGGGCGGCGTCGTCGCGATGAGAGAGGAAGTTGGAGATGAAGTGAGGGAAGCGGGTGAGGTGGAAGTTGAGATCGGAGAGGGAAAACCAGAGGTTTTTCCATCTTGAGGAGAGAACGGCTGTCTCAACGGCTTGATTGATGTCGATCAAGGACAAGATTTGTTGAAGAATTGCATCTGGGAGTTGGCTGATTCTGTCCTCCTCCATTTCTTGAGATTATTTTTGATGCATTGCTCATATATATCATATGTTCAAACTTTTCTTGGTGCCCAAATTTGAGACTCATTTTCTCTTCACTTTGTCTATCCCCGGGTCTTCCCTCTCTTTCCCGTTATCATGCAACTACAACTATGTTTTTTTATTTTTAGTTAATTTCCCAATAAATTTATTACATTTTGTAATTTAGACACCAAAAAGTTATAGTTCCGGCATATGATCTGTTACAATTTCAACAGCTTTCAATGTTTTTTGGGGTTGAAACGGCATTGTTTCTGAGATAAATTTCAATTACAAAAATGAGAATGTCGTGATTGCTCGAAATTAAAAGGTGCAGTATTGATACATTAAAAAGGGTTAATGGTTGCTTTTTTTTTTTAATTCAAACAAAACGATTTATTGATGATCATTAATTGAAAGAAAGATAGAAGTACAACTTAGCAACTCTTCAACAATTGGTCACACAACGTGAAAAGGAAATCAAATTTATTTGGAAATTAATGACACACACACAAACACAAAGTATTATTTTTTGAAAAGGCCATATCATATATAGTTTTCAGTTGTATGCATCGGGGTTGGCATGCAGATGTCCGACCACCGCCTGGAAGAAACCAGCAAGACCATCCTTAGCTTTCTTGATACTTGCTTGGATCACATTCTCATTATCTCCTTTGGTAGTATATGTGTTGATCGATCTAAAGATGCATCCTCCGTCAGGCCCTGCTTCCACCTTGCTCACGATCGACACCGCCTCGAAATCCGTCCCCATATTCTCACCTTCGATTATGCTGAACTTGTACACAAGGTTTGCCTCGTCCAATTCCTCCACTTTGTGCTTCATGCTCTTCACTTCATCTCCGTCGTAGAAATGAAGCACCTTGATGGATCCAGGTCCGCCGTTGCCCCCTGTGTATTCGATGCTTTTGAAAACGGTAGGCAAAATCTTAGGAATCAGATTGTGTGAATCAACAATGAATGCTTTGAAAAACCTAGCTGGTGGAATGGAGCATGTCAGTACTTGCTCGTCAACAATCACACCCATGGCTTTTCTTTTTTCTTTTGAAGAAATTAAATGATACTAAAAGATCAAAGGGAGAAGAAGAAGAAGAGCTAATTGAGTTGTGTGCGGGTTAATGGTTGCTTTTACCCATTCTTAAAGATTAAAAAAAAAATGCTCATTACAAAAGAAAATTATAAAAAATACTCATTTTGAGTTTGAAAAGACAAAATTATCCTTATTCAACTCACAAAATTTGCTGAAATCGCAAACTTTGCTCGACATGCTCGACTAATGGATGGCTAGCATTGGTGATAAATACATTCATGCTCGACATATTCGAACATTGCGAGTCGAGTATATCGAGCATTAGCATATTTGTAATAAATATCTTAATGCTTGACAAGCTCAACTTCCGTGAGTCGGGCAATAATGATTAATACACCAATATTTGACATGCTCAATCATTGCGAGTCGAGCAATCGAGCATTAGTAGTCGAGCGCTTAGAAAATACACTAATGCACGACATTTGACGATTACAAGTTGAGCAGATTACAAGTTGAGCATCAGTGCAAAATACATTAATGTTTGACATAAAGGTAAAAATGTCTTAAATGAGTATATTTATATGTTTTATTAAAGGGTAAATATCATGAAAACCCCTAAACTATATCAACTTTATCAAAAATACCCTGAAACTTTTGAAATGTTCTCTAAACCCTCAAACTATTAGGTTTTTATCAAATATATCCCGCATCTATTTTTTGATTACCAGAAACATGATGTGGCTCGCCAGATGCCACAATGTAATTTATATTCTATTTTTTAAAAATGACATGGAAAAAAACAACTTCGTTTCGTACCATATTCTATCGTGTTTATCCCTAATTTTAGGTTATTAGTGTGAATTTCAAACACGATAGGAGTGAATTCTAGATTTCAGAGTGGATTTTTTTAAACTGATATGGTACGAAACGACGGCGTTTTTGTCATTGCATTTAAAAAAAATAGAATATAAATTACATTGTGGCATCCGGCGAGCCACATCACGTTTTTTGTGATCGGAAAATAAATGCGGAATATATTTGATAAAAATCTAATAGTTTGAGGGTTTAGAAAATATTTTGAGGGTTTTCATGATATTTACCCTTTATTAAAAATGTATACTTTTTAGATTTTATCTTTTAAAATGAGTATTATATCATTTTGTCCCATTAAAAAATAGTAATTGCAAAAATGTATCCGAAGTTCTGATGATATAATATTGCAACACCTTTTTAGTATTTAATTGATAAGTAGCATAATGTAAATCATACATGTGTATTGATATTTTAAAATTAGAAATTTACTCTGTTTTTTTTTCGTTCATAAAATTCATAGTCACATTCAAATCTATAGAACATTGATATAATTCAGCTCTAAAACTTTTAATTTAAAAAATCACGAATACCCAATGAATAACCTTTTGTTTGCCCTTTAGATATTAACTTTGTTTCATTGGGACTCAAATTCATATTATATATGAAAGCTGGCACTCTTAAGAAAATTAAATGATTATAGTTGTGTGAAGGGGCAACATAGTTGACTAAAAATTTGATGACTTTGTGCCCAAGCCATAAACCTGCTCCAGTAAATTATACTCCTTCAGTCCTTCCCTTCTATTATTAAATAATGTTTATTTTTGGACATAAGAATTAAGACAATAATAATGAGACAATTCAAAAATAATAAATGAGACAATAATAATGAAAAGAAAGGAGTATTAATTTATCTGATCTAATCAAAATTTTAGATCTAATAGGAGGCGTTTGATTTGAGTGATAAGCCATGATTGATAAAGCAATTCAACTTAATCAAGTGTTTGGTTTGCACAACTGGGCTCGTGATGGATAACTAAGTTTGTACTCTAATCAAGCAATTGAGCGATTATATATCACCTTAAAGTTTGGTAGGTTATTTAATCATTCTTAAATCATATCAATTATATCTATTTTAGTGGATTGAATAGATAATATTGATAGAGGACTGATAAATAATCATTCAGTTGAGTGATTAGATGGGACCGAATTATCAATCACAGACTCAATTATTGTATAAAAGAAAATCTGTGCGTACAACGTGAGATTGTTACCTATCCAAACACATTAAATCTTGCACACAAGAAAAGTAAGCACGTGTACAGATATAATATCATAGATTGTACTAAAATAAAGAAGAATGCACCAAGAATGATTAGCCAATTCGGTGATAAAACACCTATCTCTGTGGGGCACGTCCATGATAAATTATCCACTAAATAAAGTCAAGATATATAAAGAACCTACACGATAAGACTCGACCTTACTATGCCTCTATATCTTCCCAAAACTCCACAAATGATTAATAATTTAGAGCAAGACAACGAGTTACTCTCTAAGTGTGAATGCCGCAGATTCACCACCTAAACCCAACAAATTAATCTTCCACGAACGGGCTGGTGAAAGAACAAAAAAAACCAAAAGAGAACAACCTCACTTATAAGATGAAACAAGCGACAAACAAGTTCACACACACACGCACTGTATGAACCGGTAATAGGAACGAATATATTCTACAAAAGGTCAATAGAATATCAATAAAAGCGACAAAAAAATCGTTTATCTCCCTCTCTTTACATAGGCAAATCCTAAAAACAATTATGTCTTGAATAAAACTCCAACGAGGATAATAGAGTGTATCTATAATTGCAATCTAATACTCCCTCCGTCCCACCGAGCTTGAGTCGTATTCCTTTTCGGGTTGTCCCACCGAGCTTGAGTCATTTCCTTTTTGGACAAAAATTAGGCAATTTAAAGCACTAATATATAAAACTAATTGCACCCCTTATTACCTTCTCTCTCCTACTTTATCACTTTATTACATTCTTTCTCTTACTTTATCACTTTATTACATTCTCTGTCCTACTTTATCACTTTTTTGCTCCACACTTAAAACACTAATATACAACTTCTTAATTCTCGTGCCCAAAAGAAACGCTTCAAGCTCGGTGGGACGGAGGCGTTTTTTTTTTTGGCACGAGAATTAAGAAGTTGTAGATTACTAGATTAGTATTTTAAATGTGTAGTATAAAAGTGATAAAGTAGGAGAGAGAATGTAATAAAGTGATAAAGTAGGAGAGAGAATATAATAAGGGGTGCAATTAGTTTTGTAAATTAGTACTTTAAATTGCCTAATTTTTGCCAAAAAATAAAATGACTCAAGCTCGGTGGGACAACCCGAAAATGAATACGACTCAAGCTCGGTGGGACGGAAGGAGTAATACTTAATAAAATCTGAAGATTTGATGTGGATTATATCCACAAGAATCGCATAGACATTATCCTTAAACTTGTTGCTAAAAATACGCACATAGAATTGTTTTAAACACGGCAAGTACAATGACAGATCCAATCCTTAGTTCAAAAAGTATATCTACAGATACTGTTGAATTGTTTATATAATGATAATATAATACTCTTTTCATTCCATTACAAATGTCTCATTCTTTTTTTTGGTAATATATTCTCTCTTTATACTTAATATTTAAATATTTTTTTATCAATTTATTTTATTTATTTATTATACAATTCTTAATTTTTATGCCCAAAAATAATGAGACATTTGTAATGGGACCGAGGGAGTAGAAAACTAATTTTACATTAACAGAATGTCTAAAAGTCACGAAAAAAATTCAAACTTTCAAATCATTCATCAGAATTAACAAAGCAAATTTTATTAATCCATGAGCTAATAATTGTTGAGGATGGATAATCAAAATATTGGGCTTCATCAAAATTTTAATTGGGCCTGTTTTATTTTATTTGAAATCGGATTTTTCAATTCAAAAATTAATTTTGGACTTCATACGGTGTGAGTGCTACAAATTATGAAGACAGGATCATCTGTCCCAGCATCTGGTGTGACCACAGTCGTATACCACTTTTGATTTTTTTTATATAATTATTTTTTATAAAAATAAAAATTATTATTATATTATGAAGTTTAATTAATATTTATCACTAAAAATTGAAATTTAAAAAATTATATATCCTAACTTTGAATTAATGAACTCAAATAATCTATTATTAATTCAACTAAATATAAAAAAATATAATTATAAATCCTAATTGAATGAGTGAATTCTTGTTAATTATTTTTATATTATATTAAAGCATAATAAATTAAAATTAAATAATAAATAATTAAAAATTATATAAATTTTTTTAACAATGATACATTAATACACACTACATTTAGGACAAAGGATCCCATTTGCAAATCATGTGCCTAGCATGGGACCGACGTATCCATTGTGTGGACACACACATATTTTAATAGGATATTTATATGTATCTTATTATACACTTTAATATAGTAATACTTATAAATATTCTATTATGATTTGTGTGTGGTCTTCATCTGGCAATTAATTTTTTTATTCTACGAAAACTAATTAGAAAACATAATTTCTTTTTTTACATTCAAATATTCGACTTGATCATCGTACTAAATTCAAATATTCAATTTAACTGAGGGAGAGAGATACTTAACAAAAAAATATTAAAAAAATAGAGATCCTACTTGTGTTCAAAATAAAGATATCTTATTTTATTTTATTTTTGAAAAATCAAAATGTAGATTTTTTTTTGTTTTTGAGAAGATATCTACATTTTGGCCTAGGGAAGGCAATAATATGCGCGGGTACCCACTTCTAATGGGTCGGGTATGAGGTATGAGGTATGAGGGTGAAATTTCGGGGGCGGGTATGAAAATTATACCCGGATCGGATTCGGGGGTATAGGTACCCGCCCCGATCATATTTTTATATAATTTAATAGAGTTTTTGTTAGAAGATATATTTAAGTTTTAATTGTGAAATTTATGGTTTATCTGTGATGTTGAATAATACTATTATTTATTTTGAGTTTTTATATATTTGATGAAATGGATAAAATGCTTATTGTATAAAAAAATCTTATAAAATAAATAAATAATTAAATTGATGGGTACCAGACGAATACCCTTTCTTTGTTGGGTAATTTCCGTCCCAATTCGGCCCGATGTAAATGAATATAGGTGGAAAAGTAATCTCCGCCCCGTTGCCGGATCCCATCAAAATGTAGATATCCTGATATCTCATTATTAACACGATTTTTTTTTTTTTGATCAGTAAAGTAAAAATTTTATTAAAAGAAAAGGGATCAAGGCATCAGGAATGCCAATCAAAACAACAAAACAAGTTTGAAGTCTTTGGAACACCAAGAAGTAAAAGTAATTCCTAACTCCACGATTTTGTAGGCCTCGTTCCAACTCCAAAGTCTCCCCTTAATCTGTAAAACAAGTCTATCAATATCCCAAGCCTTGTCCCGAAAACGACTACCATTCCTGCTTTCCCAGAGCAACCACACTGTTCCCACCCACAAAGCTTTAAGCAGTCTTCTTTCTCTCTTCTTTTTTCCAGCCGCAATGAAAGAAATGAAGTGTTGAAAAATACCTCTCGGATTTGCCGTTTTGATGTCAAGCCATTGAAAGATCTGGTCCCACACCGCCGCTGCTTTCGGACAATAGAGGAACAGGTGTTCCGTCGTTTCCTCACTAGAAACACAGGCATTGCACCATCTCTCCTCCACGCTGATCTGGACATTTCTTCTACTCAGATTATCACATGTTGCCAATCTGTTTCTAAGACATCTCCATGCCGTCACCTTGGCTTTATTTGGTGTTGGGGCCTTCCAAACCTTTGCCAACTCCAAAGGTAAAACTTGTTGCTCCTCTCTTGTTTTTGCCACAATTTCATATGCCGACTTGATTGTGAAGCATCCATCTGGTGTCGCCTTCCAGTTCCATCCGTCTATTACATCTACACAAGGAACAAAATCAGCTATAACCAACTGGAGATCCTCCGCAAACCCTTTCTCACTCTCCCTTAACTCCCTCCTCCACTCCACCCTCCACACCCACGACCCTCCCTCCCAAAATCCGCTTTCACCAACCAGCCTTTTCTTGTTCAGGCTCAAATTATACAATCTCGGAAACACAAACTTAAGGGGTTTGTCAACCGCCCACACATCCTCCCAAAAGCTGGTATCAAGCCCATCCCCAATTCTTCGCCTCAAATTATTGATGAACCACCGATCTCTCATTCCTCCTACCTTATCCACAATTTTCTGCCACCACCCTTTCTGTCCACCTCTTCCCGCCACCGAACATTCACCCCCTTCCCCCCACACTAGCCCCCCATAAATCGATTTGATCACCCTTACCCACAGAGCTTTCCCCTCCCCTAAAAATCTCCAGAGCCACTTACTTAACAGGACCTGATTAAACCAATCGATATTCCGAAACCCCAGACCTCCTGAATCCTTGTTTAGGCACAAGGCATTCCACTTGAACCAAGTGATACCCCCCGTCTGTGTGCCTCCTCCCCACAAAAATTTGGAGAACAGTGAATTAAGTTCCTTAATCACCGCTTTAGGTATGAAAGCGAGGGATAATTGATATACCGGAATGGATTGCAACACCGACTTGACTAGAGTAATTCGCCCTGCCAACGAAAGGTGTCTCTTCTTCCAGCTTGCCACTTTGTTTGAAACTTTTTCAATCAAAAACTTCCAATCTCCAACACCATTGCTGCGCCCCCCCACTTTAGTACCCAAGTAGTTGCACGGAAAGGAACCGATCTTGCACATGAGGAGCGATGCCCATCTCCTCTCAACTGCCTCATCCACTCCCACTGTCAGAAGACAACTTTTGTCGAAATTTACAGCTAAACCCGAGGCGAACTGAAAGAGAATCAGGAGTTTTTTTACGCTCTCCATATTCCTGTCATCTGCCTCCAACAAGAAGATAGTATCGTCCGCGTACTGTAGATGTGAAATGGGCACTTTATCCTTGCCAATCTTCGCCGGGACCAGGAACTGCCTCTCCGTTGCTCTTTCAATGAACTCGTTGAGGCCTTCCGCCACGATAAGGAACAGGAAAGGTGACAACGGGTCACCCTGTCTCAAACCTCTCTCCATTTTGAATTCTCCCGTCGATGACCCGTTCACCAATACACTTGCCATTCCAGATTCCAGACACCCTTTAATCCACTTCCTCCAAACTCCGTCAAAGTTAAGTCGATCGAGAAGCATATCCAAGAAATCCCATTGCACAGAGTCGTATGCTTTTGCGAAGTCAATCTTGAAGAAAATACGGCCCACTCTCTTCTTTTTTGCCTCAAAAATAGCTTCATTCAGGATAACCACCCCATCTAGGATGAAGCGACCCTTGACAAAAGCACTTTGATTATCGGAAATGATCGACCCCATAACCCTCTTCAATCTCTCAGCCAGAATTTTAGCCACAATTTTGAACAAGCTAGTGATAAGAGAAATTGGGCGAAAATCATCGAGCGACCCAGCCCCTTCTTTCTTCGGAATCAAAACAATAAAAGAGGCGTTACCACCTTTCGGTATTTTGCCGCTTTCATGAAATTCCTTCAAAACCTGGAGTAAGTCCTCTTTAACCACGTGCCACGCCGCTCTCCAGAATGTGAAGTTAAATCCATCGGGTC